>NW_010098516.1:55809-86029 GCF_000699245.1 Pterocles gutturalis
CCTGGTCTGCCCAAGCCAGGCCCTGCCCAGGGCCGCTCCAACCCCACTGTTCTGTGCCCCCTCTTCAATATGTCATTCGCAGAGGCGCCGATTGTCTCAGCCCTGGCCTGGGGTGGGTCCAGCCTGAAGCTGGGGGAACTTCCAGTTGGTTTTCACAGGGGCTAGATCAGTGCTACTCCTTCCCCCACTCCCCCCCGTGCAGCTACTGAAATCTTGGAGCCGGGGGTGGGGGTGAACCGCTGGCAGTCACTTACAGGGGCCGGCACTGCAGCCCCTCCCTTGCTGCCAGCAGAGCTGGAGTCCAGGGAAACGTTTAGCAGCTACTCACAGGAGCCACTACTGTGGCCCCTCCCTGCTACCAGACAAAATCCCCTCACACAAAACCACAACAGTATGATTCCACTTTGTGAAGTGGGCCCTGAAGTCACAGGCACTTCTGCCTCAACTGTGAAATGGGTGTTGCAGTACAGTCTCTACAACTGTGTAAATCTGACAAGGTTGCTGCAATGCTCCAATTCTGTATGTTGACCAACCTCCTAATGAAGGGAAGACAGAGCAATTTAAGACCACAAAAGTTCTCTCAACAGTTGTCTTTTGCCATGATAACTCCTTCTGCATGAAAGCCTCAGTAATGGTTTCCCACAGCTGTAAGTTTGTCTGCCTGAAACCCACTGACTGTCATTCTCAAATGGTTGATTAAAGGAGTGTCTGTTCCAAATCAACAACCAGTAATGGAAGGCATGTGCTCATTTAATGGGTATTGTTTGCCTGGAGTATGTCTGTCCATTTAGTAGCTGATAATAAAACACAATGTTCAATGGCATGAGATATTTCACAGCAAAATGTACTTGCTGAGAGGCTGTAAGAGCAGGGGAGCCAAGGGAAGGTACTGTGCCCTTAATGAGTTTAATAGAGGCAGTCATGTTTAGAAGATAGGACCTGATCTGTTAAAAGTTACATTAGTCTTTCCAAAGAGGGTAGATGTTCAGTAATTGTTTCCTGGAAAAAAGACCTAGATTCTTTCTTTATTGGGTTAGTGTATACTTAATGGGGGAGGAAAGGAGAGGCAGATTTGACTGTAAGTGGAAACCCAAGAGACTCCAAGGAACTAGATACAAAGTCTAATGCAATTGACTTGGAAGCTCCTGCATCCACCGGTACTCATGAGCACACAGGAAAACAATACCTTCCTGAGCGTTTGAGCTAAAAAGCAGTGTGAACACGTTGGCTAATATAGAAGGGGACTTTTTTGTTTGGTTTTAGTGTGAACAGATTTACAAAACAGCTACCTTTTTACTCCATATGTATCCTGTATCCATATTTTAAATTATGTTGTCTGTTTTGGGCATTATAAACAAACTCCTGTTTGCATCCATCTGAGCTTGACCCAAGTTAAGCGTGACTCCTGGGTACTTGTTTGACAGCAAAGCACTCCTCATAGCATTGTGATGATCCTTTAAATGGGAATATCTGAACACTAACAAGCAAACAGTTTCTTGAGGGCTTCCAAGGGGTAAAAGGCTGTGCCTCGAACTTGTGCAGTTTGCTTTTCACACGGATACTACCATATCCTTGTTGACGGTAGAGAAGACAAATAATGAGTATCCTAGTAGAGCTCTACCAAAGGTTATTAGTCACAGATCGTGCAATAACTATGAAGAAGGACTGTCAGGGAAATTATGTTGATTCTTCATCCAGATTCACTGGACCTGCAACCTAGCGTGTTAACTCTTTCAGCTCTACTATTGAAAACTTTGGTCAACCAAGGAATACTATAGCTGTGGATGCTATAGGCAACATTAAGACAAAAATAACATAAGTTTGGCAGAAAATTTGTCACAGATGTGTACCAAGTAGAAATTATACAAGTATTGTTAGTAAACAACATTATCTCAGCTTCTGAGAAGCAATTACACCCACATACATGTCTGCTTTTAAAGTCCATAGCCATTTAGAATGATCTGCTTACAAGCCTTGAGTTGAAGAAATAGGCATGAGGAGGAGGAAGGAAAAGAGACAGTTGTTCTCCTGAGAGATAATCTTGGATTATGACTTCATAGGAGTGAGAAAGGACTAAGATCTTCAATACCATTGTCTTAATTTTGTAAAAATACATATTCATAAAACTAATTAAGCAATGAGGTAGACCAGGATTTTATGATGGCATCTTGCACATGACTAATACAATTTCAATTTATCTCAAATTGTAGCTGCCTATGTGAAAAGGTTAGATTGGTTCTAGCATTGATATAGTAGATTGATCTGACCAAATTAAACTCACACTCAAAATACACAGTTCCCTATGTATGTTTAGTGAGCAAGGACAGATTAATAATCAGCCTGAATAATAATAATGATTGCATCTTGCCTGCAGATAACTGTCTCCAAAACACTGCAGATTTGAAATTTCCTGCTGTGTTCATCAGAATTCAGAATGGTTCCCAAGTATCCACCCAAAAGTTACAGATACAGTCTGTAAATGGCAGGTCAATTAAGAAGGCAGCATGAATTCCTAGAAATGCTGGAGAACAAGGAGTGGACAGAATACATTACAAAGAAATTGTGAAAGTGACTTAATTTTTGAAACAGAAAATCAGAATGGTTTCTACAAAGAGGTAGGAAAGCACAGAAAAATAAAGATTGAGCTATATTGCCATCATTAAATACTTACCTCCTAATGTAGTTGAAAACCTGTCAAATTCAGGAAAAAAAAGAAATTCAAAGTCTGGAGAAAATGTGTAAGTTGGTAGCAGCATCTAAAAGTTAAGCATCATCTGGTTTTGTGCAGGGAGAGAGGATTTATTAACTTACTGTGATGGGACCATAGGAAAACAGAAAGCCCAGGCCTGCAAAGAATCTACTGAACAGCTTGAAAGAAACAGTACAGATGGATCTAGAGTTCACTTGCATCCAGATGACAGCTTCGGAAAAAGGTATTACACTGGCTGTAGAAATCCGCTGCTGCCCTCCCATCACAGAGGTATGCAGTATTATTATCACTTTTTTCATCACTGGTACCAAAAGAGGCAAAGTAATTCACTTACTAGGTTCAGACTGGGCCAAAGAAAAAGATTATCCAGACTCATACAATTTGAGCAGAGTGAAGTATGGCAAACAAAACCTTCCAAAATATGCAGTTTTGAGCAGACCAAAACATTGCATGAATTTAACTAAATTCCAAAGAATATTTTCCAGACAAGACAAGTGGGAGGAGAAAAATAATTTTTAAAAACTCCATTAAAAATCATGGTTTTGAATGAAGTGCCATGGTTGGTAATTTTGTGTTTAGAAATAAGATTTTTCCATTCTGTTACTGAGGTCAAATAATATTTTTGGAAAATAGGAAAAAACAACATAAACCTTAGAACTTTAATACAGAGCAAAACGCTTTGTTTCTAGTCAAGCAATATATTTGGACTTCTTTGACTAATTCAGCCTCACCTTTTTTTGTACTTCCAAACCAAATTTAGTTGTGAAATACTGTGATTGTAGAAAACAGAAACAAAACAAACTGGAATGAGCTTCAGAATCATAGCTCTTGTGTAGCTCCAAGTCTGAGTAAGGAAAGGCAGGCTACATAGCTTCAAGAACCCCTGGGAAAACTCTACAGGCAGAATTAAGGAAACTGCTTATGTATCTCTCCAAAACCGAGGTACAGGGATAACCCTTGATGCATAGCAGTGCTCTTTACCTTCATGAGCCGGAGGAGGGAACCAGTGCCTTCAGAGCTGGTGAAGTTCTGCCACTGCCTTGAACAGCGAGTAACTTACCCAATACACACAGTGTGGACACCTGCTGTGCATGTCCAACATGTAAGTAGGGTTAAAGTAAAATAAAAAGCTGTTTCAACTTGTTTGTCCTGTAGCATCAAGAGTGGTCCGAAGCCACAGATCAAGACTGGTAGATCTGGTAAGAATTCATGGGCAGGGGCCGGGCTACCTCAAAAACACAGGTTTGTAATTTTTCACTTTTCAGTCTATAAAATGGAAAAAAAACAAAAACACTTGAGTTTTATCAAAGTAACATGCAGTCTTGATTTCAAAGCACTCAAAGTCACTACAGTAACCATATAAGTCACTACAGTAACCACAGGCACTATAATAACCGTATAAATAACAAGACATGGGTATATACAAAGGTATCAAGTTGGCCAGAGTATGCATTTTCTGCTATATAAGAGAAAAGGAATTCTTTTAATGTGGGCATAACTAATGCGCTGTTGAATTATTAATCTCTATGAGTGTGCCAAAGTGATTAGTTCATTACTAAGGTTTCAATCCTTGCAAAATTGCATAAAATATTTCAATGAAATAATTTTGTGCTTTCAATCTGACTTATTAAAGAATAGGTTATAACAGTAGTTATGTAGTAATGGAAGAATAATCAGCTATGCTCACTAAAAATCCAGAATAAAGGAAGAAGAAATGCTCCATGTGTGGCATTCTTATCACAACCTCAGTTTCCCAAGGAACAGCACAGTAAGGATCTGACTGAAAACATTTGCAAATCTAGTGGGGAAGTATCTCTACCAGCCTTTTCTACCATCTATACACAGTAACACTGTTCAATGACAGTTTCACAGTCTCTTGTTTAGAAATATAAACTTTGATTAAAAATCCTATTTCTGTCAAAATGCAGACCAAGAATAGTATACTTTTGCAATAAATAAAAACAAAAGCAAAACATCCAAAGCAACACAACACCTTTGAGATGGTTTAATTAAACTGGATCCAACTGGGATTAATTTGTTCCCTGTCATCAGCTCAGGTAAGAGCTCTAAAGAAGGACAATATGTCAGACCTAATTTTGCCTTATTTAAAGTGAAAATGGCAATAGACTCTCTAGGGGTCACCAGAGTAGTAAAACAACCTTTAAATTACTTCAGTAGTCTCATTTCACCATTGCTTGGGGAAATACCCTACCCCTGCTCCTTGGCCGTTGTCTCAGTATAACACCTGTCCCACTCAACACTGACAGAACCACGCTGAAATATCTACTCTCAGAGTTTTATGCATCCCACTGAAACACCTCGTGTTGGCTGCTGCCAGGGAGAAGATGTTAGTTTAAGGTGAGCATACCTTCTTGAATAATAGTACAGGCCAAGAAGATTCCTATGGAGAGGAAAAGAAGAAATGAGGGAATTGTCATCCCACCTTCCTGACATCTCACTCCTGAAGGAGAGCTGGTAAGTAAAAGGTATCCATATCTTCCACTAACCGGCACTCGACCACAATGTCATAAGCTTGAAGTCATATAGGGTGGTCTGGCTCAGATTCTCACGCTGTTAATTGCATGTATGGGGCCAGAAAAGGTGCAGTGACAACAAAGCTGCCGCCATAGCAATGTGGCTTCTGGAAGGGAGAAGAGCCCAGGACTCACCTGAGAAGCAAGAAGGTCCTGTTGATTGGCATTTCTGCAGGGTTAAGGAGTCAAGACTAGTGACAGCCAAGGGAGACAGTCACAGGGCAAGCAGGGAACCTAGCAGAATGAGAAAAGGACGGGTTTGTCATGTATGGCTGCAACTGCAAGACGATTTCAGGAGGTTGAGAAGTCCTTATTCTTATCAAAACATTGTTTCCAGAGCAGGGAGAGCATGCCAGGACATCTCATATCTGGGGCAGTAGTGTGTGTGCTAGGACTCTCCTGCCCACTTGTGATGTACTGTCACACCGTAGTAGGTTGACTCAGGTTTTAAGAAGAACCTACGGGAATTTCAGGGACATGTCAATAAAAACTAAGTATGGACTTCCAGTTCTGAACACACCAGCAGTAACACTTAGGTACAGCTATCACACAGATGAAAGGGAGATGTCAATAGACTCAGCAAGAGTAAATCCGGTTTAACAAGATACATTACACTATTTGCCATAGCACAGACAAAAGCAAACATACACCTGACCTAAAAGACCCTCTCCAATCTCAAAAGCTCATCCTGTGGGACTCAGCATGGCACCCTCAAAGAACTAGAACTGCTGAATGAAATATTTCTGAGATTCAGCTCTGTGATAGACTCTTGACACAACCATAATATCCCCATATTATACAAAGAACACTTTTCACAACCATGCCACCTCTGATTTCTCAGTCCTGATCTTTAAAGAAGATCTGCAAAATGCCTTCCAAAGGCAAGCCTGGAGCTAACATTTTCAACTCTGCTGGTCACTAAAGAACAGGGATTCAGCAGAGATATTTATTTCATGGCACAATATAATTTCCTTTCCCCTCCACTAATCTTTCCATGTTCCACAGGCTATAAATTATTTTTACTTTCCTTCCCTTAGAGAGATAACTCCCTTATCAACTTTCTCTACACATACTAAGTACCTTTTATGTCAGAGGTACTTTACCTGGTGCATACCTGGGGAATTGCTTTCATTTTGTGTTTAGCTCTGAAGTCCGCTAATTCTGTTTCAGACCTGAAGAAGGCTGGTATGCCTGAAAATCTGTCTACCTTTCCCAGTTATGCCAGCTGATTAAATAAAAGATTATATCTCAATGTGCACATCTGTTTTTACCTCTTGTCTTTAGAATACTTTACCTAAAACAACACAACCACATCTCCTTTAGAAATATTTCTGAAGTTGACAGGTTAAGAGAATGCAGTAGGCAGAGCATACCAAGTGAAATAACATGAGAAATAATGAGACCCTATTCAGCCAGACAGCAAAGAGGATCAACATGTAACAGTGGAATTGTAAGTTATCAATATGAAGAGTACTCATCATGGATTATGTCTAAAACATTTTGGGTTTTTTTTGTTTTTTGTTGTTTGTTTTTTTTTTTTTTTTCTCCTTCCTGGCCCCCATCCCCAATTTGCTGTTTCTGGGCAGCTTCTTATTAAAGTAAAAAAGTGATAGCACTGTCAACCTAGAGAGTACCATCTAACAGACTGCAGTTAGAATGAAAGGAGAGCTATCTACCAAACACAGTGTAGAGATAGCATGCCCTGTGGCCGCCTTACTTGCTGATTCAGGAAAGCAAGGGTCTTCTCTAGGCTCTGTGTCACATCAGCCAATGTCTTGTGATTGTCTTGGGAGCCCTGGGGCAGCCTAAAAAGCACTCCACATTAAGGAAATTCAGTCTAACTTAAGAAATATGTATGTGAGGAAGAGCTCCTTCAGGCTACCCCCTGCTTGGACTCAGCAAAAAAGCCAAAGCCTGTCTCAAATATTCTAGTCAGTGAAGACAAGGTACTCAAGATATGTACCACAAACTGAGAATATCACCCCTTCTCAATGCCAAAGACAGCCATGATGTGAAGGATCTCTGCTCCCAGATGCTTTGCCATTAGGACCAGCCTGTTAGGCTAGATATTCCCCTCTTTACTGACCTAATAGGAACAAGAATGATGAAAACAGGTAACATACTAAAAAAACAGGACTAATAGCTTCATTATAGCGCTCATGGACTTTCAGTGTATTTTTGGTCCTTCAAAACAAGTGAACACTTATAAACAAACAGAAAATAAGATTATATAATAATTACATAAATTTTGTTCTGATGGACAGTATCCTTTCATACACAGGACAGTTCCAGTTTACCACATGAAAAATAACACAAATATCTTGTAACACTTTGTGACATGGTTTTGATAAAGTAAAGCTTTGAGCCAGCCTTGATAATATTTCCAGAATTCAAAATGTTAGAGCTACCAGTGGGAGACACTTCCTCATTTAAATTTATTAGATGCTCTAAGTCCATTTTTGCTGTGTCATTTTTTTGTACCCTTCAGGAGTTATTCACAGAAAGTGAACACCAGAAGCAACGGCTATGTTAACTTAAATCTTATGAATGCAGGAAGCTAGCTTTAATATTACCCGGCCAGCACAGACAAACTGGAAACTTAAAAATATTTAGCACTGTGTTTTGCTATCAGGCAAATATTCACTTTTAAAGACAGCAGTTACTGATGGACACTATTTACTCTTTTTTATTTTTTTTTTTGAAAAAGATTCCTTTGAAATCCATAAAAAAGTAAAATATTACATCCTGTGACTATAAGCTATTGCATTCTTTTTCAGGTTAGTAAAAAAGATACTGCATATAAAGTGTTTATTGTTTTATGATATTACTATGCTTTTAATTATTATTTTATATATCCCTAAAGAGAGTCAGTCAAGGGGCTAATTGCCAGAGTTGTTGACCATCCTATCAGAGAACAATTTAAGAGAACAACAAAACAGATTAAATGATTTAAGAGAACAGGAAGGGAACTTACAGCACCTTTCCAGTGCTTAAAGGGGGCCTACAGGAGAGATGGGGAGGCACTCTGTATCAGGGAGCATAGTGATAGGACGAAGGGTAGTGGTTTTAAACTCAAAGAGGGTAGATTTAAATCAGAGATTAGGAAGAAATTTTTTACTGTGAGGGTGGTGAGGCACTGGAACAGGTTGCCCAGAGAAGTTGTGGATGCCCCATCCCTGGAGGTGTTCAAGACCAGGTTGCATGGGGCTTTGAGCAACCTGGTCTAGTAGAGGGTGTCCCTGCCCATGGCAGGGGGGTTGGAACTTGATGATCTTTAAGGTCCTTTCCAACCCAAACCATTCTATGATTCTATGAAAATGGAAGAGAAGATTTATCACTCCTCAGAATCAATCTGCCAGTTCTTTGAGAAGGTGCCAATTGTAAACAATCAAATAAACAGGGTTTTGTTAATCCATGGCTATGTATCCATATCACAGAACATCATGGGCTCATGGAGTACATAAGAAAAAAAAAAAACATTACCTTTCCTCCCCACCACTCATGGTGTAAATAAAAGGCCAGGAGCTTTATTAATATGAGTGCAATATTAATTAGCACTGAAGCAAAGACTTGCCTCCGCTGTTGCCTTGGTGTTACAGTCAGTGACCAAGAAGATGGTTTGCATGAGGCTCATCTGTCCTCTGTGCCACCTGAGAGCAGTTCTCCATGAACCAAGGCAGTGCTCAGGAGTTTAGGAGCTAACTACAAATATTAGAATTTGTAACAAACGCTTATTCCTTGAAAAAAAGAAATATACTAATTTTACTTTTAAAGTCATTAAGAAACTTTATCCAAGTATTTTTGGGCCCTGAAAAGACCCTACAATCCTAGGAACATCCAGGAAACTAGTTGGAAGTACAACTTATTTAAACATCAAGGTACAATCAGAAGTGACTGCCAGTCTCAACACTGGCACATACCAACTTCCCCATGGCAGGACATCCACTCAAAATTACAAAGTTTATAACTTAGTTGTTCTCTGTCACACATTTTCCCTCACTGATTCATCTACTTATCATTCATTACATGAAGGAGGAAAAATGAGGAGAATAATCTCTTGACAGTATACTAGATATCATCTGAAAAAAATTCTTGTCTGTTCCGCCATTGGTAGTGTAGGAGTGAGATGCATAATTGATCGGACTTTTCTTTTACGTTGTTGAAAAATGGAAAATAATGCTGCTGACATTGACAAACTATTCAACTTCTCAGACTTTAATGACAGACGCTGATGCAGATGTTGTCTTTCTTACACATGATGGCCTAAAATGAACCCAAATTTTAAAGCAAAACAAGAGTGAAAATCGTAGGGTAGCACAGACAGGAAGGCTGGTCATGCCCATGCAAAACGAGATGCACGATTTTGGCACAAGTCCACCAAAACCTTTGCATTCTGCTGCCAGCTTGCAGAAAAAAGATACTCCCTTGGTGGTAAGTGATCAGACTCAGATGAATGTATTGCATTACTCTACTTTCTCACCAGAAAATCACCTCCTTCTCTGTTTCCTGGTTTGGCAGGTGCACATAAAGAACACGTGCAGAGGGGAGAAGAGGAACAGCTTTGGAGAGTGGTCCACCACCTTTACACCAGCGGCTCCAGAACACAAGACCAGGCAAATGGGGTGGCTGAAGAGATTTCAGTGTCCAGAGTTTTGCTTTCCCCATTGGTGGTATTTACTGCCTCCCTGGCACAGACAGATAACAGGAGCTATTGCCAAACCAAGCTTGGACATTACAGTGATTGTGCAGTCACACAACTGGATTTTAACTTCAAGCTGCCACCACATACACACACATACACACCCACCCACACCCCCATCCTCACTGTCCTAAAGGGAAGATACTCAGTTAATATCAGCAGATGCTGTTAACCCTTTCAGAAAACCATTCCCAGTGTCACTCATCTTCAATAAAAGAACCGTGTGCTTCCAGAACAGGAAGCAATAGAAAACCTAAAACAATCATCAAGGTTTTATCTGCTACTGAGGCACCAAGGATAGATTGCATCTGTAAGAGCACTAAAACAGTGAGGTTTGTTTCTTCTAACCTCTTTGACCTTCTTTTTCTCCCCAGTCTCTAGATGTTTGCCCAGGGATGAAACTTCCAGCAACAGGAATCTACACAGCTTGTTTTCACACAGTCACAGTCACGTGTTGATACTTCAAATGCAGGTACATAGATCAGGACTCCACCTCTTCGTGAGCATGACTTGCCAGTCAGCCACTTCAGTACAAAAGCTACGTTCTGTTCTTCCCCAGAGTTCGCCAGGCGAAAAAAAAAAAAAAAAAAAAAAAAGATTGAAGATGATATACTTCAATCTGCAGACAGAAGTCCCAAGGTTAAGGCAGGTGGGAGATCTAAGTGACGGAAGAGAGGGGAAATAACACATTGAATGAGAAAAGTAAAACAGCAGAACAAAACAGTGATGATAAATAAGAATACTAACATTTATTATAACCTCTTTTCTTTTTTTTTTTTTTTTGCCTGGGTCAATGAACAGAGCTCTTTAATAAGTGAATTTTGTATGGTTACTCAGCTTCTTGTGTTGACTTCTGCATGATTTGCATCCAGAAGTAATTCAAAGGGCTGTGTTTGTTATCCAGGAGCAGAAGCTTTCGTACATAGTTCATTATCTGATCTCAGAGGCAGACATCCTAGCACTCTCTTTCAAACCTATTTTCCCTCCCCAAGAGCTTTTCTAGGACTGGGATAGCAACCAAGGGATATCAATACTGTGCTTTTATTTCAACCTTGTCTTTGAGCCTGCAAACTGTGTAAAAATCTTGGACAGATACTGCCACCCTTCCCTAAAGCACAAATGAAAATGACTTCATTTACCTGGCATTACGCAGGGCAAAACAACCTTGTATACACCTTGACACCTCAGAAGGCTGTGAGGGTCTGACTGCAATGAGAAGGAAAGAAGAATTTGTGCCCATTTGTCTAAGATGTAAGAACAATTGACACAAATCTAGGGAGGTGATAGGGAGACTGGGCTGGTTTAGGGACTGCAAACCATAGAGGACTGTCTAGTCCCAGAAAAAATTGTTTAACTTCATGCAAAAAAGGCAAAGATGAAGATATAGCAACACCAGTCCAGCCCCACAAAACAGGTCAGACCCACAACATTCCATATGCAGTAACTTTAAGCATAAAGGAAGATGTCTTTTCTAATACATGTATGCATACACATATCTATACATGTCTGTATATATTTGTATTTATATTTACATATATATATACATATGTTTTTATGTAGCCTTGAGGCCAGGCAATAAGAAAAAGGGGCTAGCATTGTTTACATATGAGGAAAAAAATCTGATCAGAATTAACCAAAAGTTGCTGGAATGGTGGAAAAATTAAAGCAAATGGTTCACACATGCTACAGAATGAGAGGGAAAGGTCTTGGTCTTTTACCTGTTACAGCTTCTTCATTATTTTTACCTCCCTGCCACAACGAGGAAGTTATTTTTGCAGTTGCCATGCTCTGTTGAGTGCCAGGGAATGAGCTATGCAACCTCCCCCCTGCCGCCCTTTGGCATGCCATACTGTGAGCCTTACCCTGGCTCTTGAAATGTGTCAAGGAAACACATTCCAACTTCTGGGATGCCCAAATTCATCTGGGACTGCTGACACTCTGATGGGTTTGTTTGCAACCCTAATTTATTTGACTCTATTGTTTTGAAGAAAATAGGGGGCCCTTGTGCCTGTCAGGCTTCATTCTGAGATGCTTAAAAATGCAAAGCAAGTTAATCTCAGCAAAGCAAAGGGGTTAGGCTGGAAACAGTTACACGGGGGGGAAAAAAAAAAAAGAAGAGAAATACAAGGCTATCCTTAACTTCTGCCTGCTACCAAGGCTTAGAGAGCTGTGGTATGCCACAGTGGCATCTATGAGATACAGACCTCCATATCAGACCAGAGTCAGGCTAAAGGGATCTTTTCTCCAGCAACGTCTGAGTATGACCAGAATATCAACAATATAAATTAATTTTCAAGTATATTCCACTTGTTTTTTTCAAATTGTTTAATTTTAGGGCAATATAATACCAATTGTGATGAACCTCATCTGTGACTATGTAAAAAGAAATATTTTTCAGGCGTGTCTAGGGGTTACACAAAGACTTGACATACAGATTTCTCATGCTACAGGGGAGAGAGAACTGAGCTGGAATCTGTCTGACTTTCCATGTCCCAGGCACCGTGATTTTCATTGTTACATTTTTCATAGCTTGATTACAATTTATAAATATGTCAGAGAAACCATCATCATTAAGATGCTGTGTTTCCAGAGAGACCACACACTTCAGCCAACTCTACATGTTACTAAGAAGTCGACACATGGTATCTCCATTTTTGAATGCAACTTTGCAAGCTGGGGGCCAACATGCTTAGCACTTATCTCTTAATTTGAATCAGATTAATAAATTTAAAGTGTTCGAGGATTAAAGTTGCAACTGATTAAAATGAAATTAAGAGATGAGTGAGCTTTATCCCTAATGAGAAAATCCCACCGAGAAACTAAACAAACTATTCCTTAAACTTCCAGTTGCAAAGTGCAGAATGAACATGTCATGGCTGAAGAATTTTTGCTGCACATCTCAAAAAGCTAGAGTTCCGTTTTTGAGTTTAAAAAAAAAAAAAAGAAAAAAGGAACAGACAAATTTTCTTACTAAAATCACCTGTTTTGCTTACTGTAAGATGACTCAAAACTGAATTTCACCTTAATGGACAGAAAAGAAGTAAACATTAACTAAAATTGGTATTCACCCATGAAAGAAAATCACAGTCCGCATACATCTACACTATGTACCCAAGGTGCAAAATCAACTATCGTATATATCCTAGGGAGAAATTTAAAAAGCCATTTCTTCCTCAATTTAGAATGGTTACTAACAGAACTATTAAAAAATTCCAAGAGCTATAATCTTGGAATTACTTTTATACTACTGGAAACCTCCAACCCCCACCCTTTTATATATGAGAAGAAAAAAAAAGCATTGCCAGTAAAAAAAATCCTACTGAAAAGGAGACCTAGTTCCAAGAATATAGAGGAAATGAATATTTAAAGAAAGGAAAAATTGAAGAAGCAGCTAACGGGTGTGAGCAACTTGTACATAAATGTAAAGACTCAAGTGAAATGTCAAAAGGCAAAATAATTAAGGACAATAAGGTGGAATTTTTATTAAGAAGTGCCTGAGCAAGGATTAAATAAATTAAAAGATAATGACAGAAATAATAAATAATACCACAGAAAAGTTAAAATGTTCAGTATATATTTTCATTTTATAAAGAGAATTATAAAATGAGAGTGCATCTATTCCATGTAATATGAAACATTGCAAAAAAGCTTAAAAAGACCATGCCTGCCAGGATTAAACGTGGGCATAAATAATCAACAACTCTGGTCAATTTACCCGCACTCCTACAAAGCTTAAAATTGCTTAGCTGAAGGGTTCTCCAATTCATTAACGATTATAAACTATTTTATTATAATAAATCATCAAAATCTGGAACAACTCCAACAGATGGGAGTACTGCCAAGGAAAAGAAAATCTTGGGGCTGGAAAAGAAAACCCTGCAACGTGTGGCTTCAAAAACTCATCTCGTCCCAGTTTATTGAAGATTGACTCAAAAAATGTTGATCACTGTGCAAAAATCATCTCACAGGAGACAGATTTTTATTCCATAGCAATTTCTAGCAGGAAGAAAAACATTGGAATAGCTAACTATATGGGCTGAAGAATGCTCTCAGCATGAACTTTTCTAGACAGTATTTTTTTCTATACTGTATTCCTTACTGCAGCCTCTTAGGCTGGGAGTCTTTGCAGTCAAATCCTCTGGCTAGGTGGTGGGTCCCTCTGACCTCAGATTTTAGTGAAAGGGCCCCTAGCGTCTTCAAAAGCCTTTGACGCTGTTATGCTGATGGGCACAAGTATGCAATCATCATGCAAACAAACCATCACCACAGTCAGCAGGAGGATGAAAGCAGGATTCAGCCCGTGGAGATTAAATGAGTGTTTGCAGATTCTTGTGATATCTCTCAGAACGAATGGAAAATCTGAAAATTAATTAAAAACACAGTTTCACAGCTGAGACCTTGAACATGGCATTTAATTTGGAGCTAATGTTTATGGGAAGTTACACTCTCCCCACCTTGGCAAAAGGCTATAAATTTGCAATTAATAATTGTGCTGTTATTAATCTTTGAATTAAGTGAAACATAGTTATTAATCAGAGAAAACTTTCTAAAAGTAGGTGCATGTGGATGAGTACAGAATAATTTCAGGGGATGAAATGGGAAAAGTGGTAAGAAGTGTTTTTAAAGGTTTGTTGATAAAATGCTCCTGTTCTGGTCATGAATAAACTTTTGAGGCTCCCCCAAATGAAGCCTCCTGAAGTCAGCTGCGGCAGTAGTTGAGTCTGCTCCTGCTCCATCCTTCTGAAGCCATGTCTGCTTTTCAGTTATAGCAGACCAGATCTCACTCTCATGATTTCAGTTGTCCCCATCAGCAGCTCAGCCTCAATCCTCTGGCATTTCCATAAGCAGGTTATGAGGTACAGCATGTTCCTGTTGCCACTTGTTGAGGCTCAGGGTAGAGAGACAGGGGCACTAGCACATGTAGTCTGGAGCTAAACTCAGCAAAACAGTTGGTCTAGGATCTTAGGTCTTCCCTTACACTGCTTTGGGTCCAGTGATGAAGCAGTCTCAAGCCAGGGTGAAGGACCATGGGCAGCAAAGATGGTCAGAGGGCCGGAGCACCTCCAGTACAAGGACAGGCTGAGAGAATTGGGCTTGTTTAGCTCAGAGAAGAGAAGGCTCCAGAGAGACCTTGTAGCAGCCTTCCAGTACTTAAAGGGGACCTACAGGAAAGATGGGGAGGGACTCTTCATCAGGGACTGTAGCAACAGGATGAGGGGTAGTGGTTTAAACTGAAAGAGGGTAGATTTATAGAATCATAGAATCATAGAATCATAGAATGGTTTGAGCTGGAGGGGACCTTAGAGATTATGTAGTTCCAAGCCCCTGCTATGGGCATCCACAACTTCCCAATTTAGATTAGATATTAGGAAGAAATTTTTTACTGTGAGGGTGGTGAGGCACTGGAACAGGTTGCCCAGGGAAGCTGTGGATGCCCCATCCCTGGAGGTGTTCAAGGCCAGGCTGGATGAGGCTTTGAGCAACCTGGGCTAGTGGAGGGTGTCCCTGCCCATGGCAGGGGAGTTGGGACTTGATGATCTTTAAGGCCACTTCCAACCCAAACCCTTCTATGATTCTATGTTACTTATGACTGTTAGGGAAATGGGGTCAGTTCCCACCACCAAGGTGCACAGTGAAGATCAGTTTCCCAGAGACACTTTACCTAGATTATCTCTTTTCTCTGTATTTTCCCATTGTCTGACACCACCAAACCAAAGAGGCATGAGGCCCTCACCTACAACATGCTCTGGAAACCCTTGCAACAGCTAGAGGCTTCCACCAATGTCTGCCCAACAACCCAGGTTTGATGCTAAAGATCCTCCTGACAGCTCTGGTGCAGAACTTAAAAGCCAGTCTTTCCCAGTATGCTCTTTTTCTCACTTTTAAAGTAACCTTCCTGAATATCATCTTCACAGAACTTGCTTCAGAGATGTAATGGGCTAGGAAGGAGGAAGTTTCTACCTTAGCTTTGGTTCTAACTAAAACCCCCATGGTCCTCAAGCCTCCCAAAAGCCTTCTGAGTTAAGTTTACAGGCCCAATTAAAACCAAGTTCTTTGCTCAGTGCAAAGGGGATGTTATCTAATTATTGCCCTCAGTGTTGCATGATGTGGAGAAAACACACTGCCTTCTTTAAAGAAATTCTAAGTGAGAAATTAAAAGTGGCAAGTGGCCAAGTTTAGCCCTCCATAAGCCTTCGATTTGGCTACATATTTGGAACCATGTAAGTAAACAAGATCCTAATCAGGTGCCACACTCTTACAAGACTTAATGGGGAGCAACCAAGTGCAAGTGAGTTCATTAAGCAGTGCAATGGGAAGTGAAGTTGAAAATATTTATCAATCACTTTCTTGAAGATCACAGAGTAACGGACAACTTTCCAGAGTTTGACAAGCATTTCTTTCCAAAAGGCAATTTATTGTGTGTTTTTACTGCAGAAAGCACTCTTGCTCTCTAATGACTTCAGCATTAGACACAGAATTTTGACATTAGTATAATTACTACACTGACAAAGGTAGGATCTCCAAGTTCATGAAGCATCAATAGCTTCCACATTTCAGAACTTAGAAAGTCTTAATGCTCCCTGATAGTTCCAGGAGAAAATCTTTTAACATCATAAATAAATATTTTAGTCATTCACCAGTGAAGATCACAAGTTATCCAAGAAATATATAACAGAGGAAATAAATGGGGAGCCTACATCAACACCATTAGAAGGTGAAATTTTAGTTTAGGTTAATTTTGTTGGGTGCTACAAATGAGCCTTTTGCTTGTGATAGGAATATTTTATTGATTCCACCCACTCTTGAGGCAGCTTGACAAGATTTAGAGAATAATGTAACTATGGCCATAGCATTATCATCTCTTCAGAGGAAGCCTACCTCTTTGTGTTCATGCTATATCTGTGTTGCCTGGGCTGTAACCATTTCTCAGTCTTTTGGTAAATTTTATAACAGAGTAGGTAAATACTAAAATATGCCTCTATGGAGGATTCAATTAAGTTATCCTTCACAGTCCTTTTATGGAAAGATCATAACACTTCAACAAACTGATTTTCCATACTTTAACATATGGTCTTTTTCCCTCCTGTTTCGAAAATCTTGTCAGCTGAAACAAGCACATTCTGCTTTTACATACTCATTCCTTAACATTCATTTGTGGGCAGTTAATAGTTATTAGGCTGCATCATGCAATTTAGAACTTTAAATGGACATCTGCACAGTGCTAATACAAGAGTAAGGCTGTTCTATTTCTCATTTGTTAAAATATAATAGAAGATTAATATGAAGATTAATGGAGATGATCCCCAGTGTAATTGTTATAACCAAATGATCATTGCACACTGTTGCATAAAATACAAGGTGCATCAAGTCAGAAAGTATGCAGATTTCTCAGGGTCAGAGCAAATCACATTAACTGCGGAGAAGCAATTGAGTATTTTCCCTGACTGGCCTTTTCATAAGACTCAACTTTCACTTGCACACAGACACACAACGACTAGACATTTTAAAATTCGTATCTTGGCTGGACTCCCTTAGCCAAAACTAGGTGGAAGACAAAGAGAAGGGAAAAAGCAAGTTAGAAACAACAGAAAGCTGGTCAGTAAATCATAAATCAGGTCCCTGTGCAAAACTGGGCAAACACAGTTAATTTCTAATATATGCTCCTGACAGTTGCTACTAGAGCAGCCCAATAGGAAAGGACATAAAGAGGAAAATGGCTGGTGCTAAGGACTCAAAATTCAGATTATACTTATTTTGGTGAGATTTGCTCTAGTTTGCTGCTGTGGGCTAACCACCCACTAGCTGCCAGAGTGCATCTTCCAGTTAAGTTTTGGCTCATGTGCTGTCACATCACTTGTCAAGGGGAAGCAAAGCCTGGTAGGCAGGGGTGATAAAGTCATTCACCTTAAAGTGAACTCCTGATCCAAACCAAAATGCTGATGTGGATGTTCCCAGGGTTTTGCATATACACAGACACAACAGACAGTGTAGCAGAACAATGATAATGCTGCACTTATAGTCATCCGCACGCTACGTTGCCATGATTTCTGCAATGACGGTGACAGTAGTATCTGTCCTGCATGCTTTATCTTTTGCTTCCACTCTGCTAGCACATGGGTGTTATAGCTGCATGGCCTTTCTCTTCCAGGACAGGGGAGGGAGGGGTGATCGAGATGCACTGAGTTCTCATTTTTCCTCTCTGCCTCCCTCTATCAAGCACCCACCAGTAAAGCACATTGGCTTTGTGCCGGCACAGCACTGCTGCTGCTCGGCAGAGCCAGAGAAGCTCTTAAAGGGAACCACCATCTGCAAGGAAGTACCATACTTGAAGGGCACAAGAAGGAAGATTTTCAGCCTTCTGCTTTCTGTGAAAGCAAGCAGACAGATCCCTCCTCTCACCCACAAACTCTCTCAGCCCAAAGGCTCCACAGACCCCAGCCAGCCCAGCAAAACACCCACCAGAACAGCATCATGGCAGTCTGTGGTCTTGGAGCATGGAAAAGAAGCAGGAGAGTCACTGTCACGGTAGAGTGCTGTGGCACTCTCCAGCACTAGAGGACAGTCAGTCTTTTCCAAGCAAGACTCAGTCAAGTTGTGAGAACAAAACAAAAGGACTTTGTTTCCCTTGAACAAGGCGACTTTCTTACCTAGAAGAGGAACATTTTTTCACATCGGCTAATCTGGAGCAAGTACCGTTTTTATCTAAGCCATATGTTACAAACCACCTAATGTAGCTAATATAGCTGGTTTCCATAGTGCACTTTTCTCCGGAGCATTTAAGTATCTAGGAGCTAGTCACGAGGAACAGGGAAGTAAAATTTAATGCAGAAACCTTCAAAACTCACTATCAATTTTCCTTGATGCACATACCTTCATCTGAGAGGAGGGCTTAAAAGCCATTTTATTAGAGATGAGTGCCTTTTTATTCCCACCTTCCTCTCTGAGCTTTCCTCTTGCTTGTGACACACCACAGCCATGGATGGGGACTTCTACCCGTGAGACTAGACACACTGCCACACAAGGCTTACCTGGCCTTCTTAGAGTTCAGCCTGTATCGGTCCTCCTGGAATAGCATCCCCTGGATTTACATCCTGATGAACCAAGGTCCTCCACCTTCTGAAGACTCTATAAGTCTGGAGTAACTGAGGTATCCACCCTGTTTTTGGTTATAGCATCCTTCTTCTGAAATAGAGCCAAAGAAGTCAAAGAACAGCATTCTGTCAGGGTGGGCAGCGGACTCTAGGTTTCTGACAGCCCATGTAGACGAAAAATCTAGGTGCAGTAAACAGCTATCAAAAAAATAGGTATCCTATGTACCAGTGTTATACTTCCTGATTCTGGTCACACAGGTGATGAAGTTTTCCATCAGCACTGCATCCTGTAAATAGATGAATGCATTGGCAAACGTGAATCAAATTTCCACGTGGACAAAATGCAATCAGCTCTTCAGCTTAAAGAGTCACCTGGTTGAAAATGGCAGCTTGATTCATCTAGCCACAGTAAGGAGACTCATACCAGGCATTACAACTAATACTCATTTTTTTCATAATTTAAAAGGCACTGCCTCTCCAATTTACCACTTAAGTTTACGGTTCACTAAATTTGACACAAATATAAAAGTTGTATCTGACAGAAAGATCTACTGAATAAAATTGATGAAATTACTTTCACACACAGCCTGGCACTGCTTTAGATTTAAAATTTAATGCAAAATCCCACATCTGAACTTTTTTTACATTCATTTTATTGTCATATATGATGAAAAAAAAAAAGTCTCTCTGAAGGCTTTTGGAAAAGAGAATTTTCAGAATCACAGCTCTTATGAAAGGCTCTGCGGTAACCGATCTGGAGTCTGAAAGTCCTTTTCCCACTTTCCTTTCAAAAATCAGGTGCAGTGTGGCAGCATGAGAACACCAGTTCCCTGTGCACAGCTTTCACAGTATTCTTTCCCAGTATCTCTGGCCATCAACTGGAGGACCACATTTAGGCATGGGAAAATAGCTGGCTTCATCTCCATGCACATTCCTGCCTTCTTTGCTTGTAAAGCCAAAAAGGTTATAAATAGTGGTGGAGAGTATGTGACATGGACACCTGTGAGGTTAAGACCTCAGATTATTTCACAGGTTGCTGAACAGCTGCCTAAAATATTCTTTCTGTCTCCTATTGCTTTTTTCACTCACTCCCACAGAAATTTACAGAGAAGAGATGAGCTTAAGCCAGCATTCTAGAAGAGACCTGAATCTTAATAAGCAAGAAGCAGCACTGCTTTTCCTTAAGTAGATCAATCTACAAAGACAAGATTTTTCTCTCTCAATGGGAAAGCACATGGAGAGACCCACCACATTGGTTAAGGGCTGAAAGAAAAAAATGTTTTGCAAATAGCGTATTTAGCACATCACAATGGCGATGTTGCCAAAGGCAAAGAAATGTTCAGTGAAATCAGTCTATATGACAGCTGATACTGTCCATGTACTTGAAAGCTAAGACTCTTGTTGCAAGAGGGTGCTTCGCAGCTGTATTTCATCCATCTTCCCCAAAGCTCCTAAGAGCCTCCAAGGATCTCCACGTAACAGCCTGTTCTCAGTGGCCCCACAATGTGTCACATTACCTACCCTACAAGTGTGTCTTTTGGGCTGAGGCTGGGAGCAATGCGTAAAGCAGCAATTCAGCTGTGTGAACTGGACAAAAGTGTATGTTGAATCACGAGTTCTTCAGGGCCATGAAGTAATTGATCTGTCTGAGGAAGTCTGCTGCAGAAAGCAGATTTAAACAGAGAGAGTCACACACAGATGGGGGAGTGCAAGCAAAGCATTTCTCTGACTGGAGAGCATCTGGCATACCATTAAGCTACACTGAAATAGCTAACAAGCTAAACAAAAGTTTTAAGTAGCACGTGATGTGTGTTTTTTGGAAGGACCTGAAACATGACAGCTGAAGACAAGTCACAGGATGTTTAACTACTGGGGATCTGAAGCTGTCCAAACAGATGCTTAAGCCGCAGGAAAACAACAACAACAACAACAACAAAAAACAAAAAACAAAAAAACAAAAAACAAAACCAAAACAAACAACAAAACCAGAGGAAAACAAAACAAAACAAAACAAAGCAAAAAAAGAACAGAGACTGTTCAAATCAAAATGATGAATATGATGGAGAACTGGGCCTGCTAATGTAAAGACAGAAAAATAATTAACGTATATCAGACTACAGCACTTACAGGAGAGCAAGAAGGCTGAGTAACTGAGCTTTATTTCATTATATTTTTTCAGGCTTTAAATTTTACCCATTTCTAAGACCAGATGCAACTTTGCTTATCCACTACCAGATAATTTTGCCTCTGGACTTAGAAGTTAGATAGTTACCCACAACAACTACGTCTGCAGTCCCCTAAGTCTTTTACATAGAAGAATGGATGTTTATGTGAGTTTTCAGAAAGAGAGAGGTGAAAAAGCTTTCGTGCAGCTCTAGAGTCTTCAGCAATTCTGTATCTCTCTCACATCCTGAGGAACGAGTATCTCTGGTTTCCTTTTCTCATTTGTTACAAAAAAGCTAACATGTTTCTCTCTTTTTTTTTTCTTTTTTTTTTTTTTTTTAATGGCATTTTCCACATTTACTTTCATTACTGTGTAAAATACAGCCACAAAAGGAGGTAGACTGTGATCCTCTTCCATACACTACTGAAATAGGAGGAGTTTGGCTCAGAGGATAGTCAGTGTACTACATATGGTCATAAGAAAGCCAAACATCAGTACAATTAATAAGTACAATTAAACAATTAATCAGTACAATTAATAATAAGAATAAAAACCCCACCCTCAGGTGAGAATAATTTATAACTAGATGTATCTGTGCACCTGAAAAAGAGGTGCAGGTAGTGTGTTTCGGGACATTGCCAAAGGAGTAAAAGAATATTTCCTCACTGCTTACATTATTTTAAATGTAAAACAATTCTTAAACCAAACTTCTGGACAGAAAGAATCTTTGGCTGTAGCCTGTGCTTGGAGGACTGTTGTATTTTACCCCTGTTAAGCAGACTGGCCCACAGATGGCTAAAGACTATCACCCCAAAATACAGTTTCTCTTAACTTGAAGATTTCACTCCTTTGCCTTTGTTGTTTTGTGTTCACTTCCCTAGTGGTTAATAACAGCTAGATAAATATAATAATAAAAAATGCCTGCCTAATATTTAATTTGGGCTTACCTAGTTTCATTTCCAGCTACTAGTTCTTGTTGTGCTTTTCTCTGCTAAATTAAGGAACTCTTTTGTATCCATGTGTTCTTACCATGGAGCATTTATACACTCATCAAGTCGCTTCTCTGTCTGCTCTAGTATAAAGAATGACTTGATCTGCAAGTGCCTCATTATACAGCTTTTTCTCTTCCCCTTGAGTAATTGGGATTGCTTTCTTCCTCATACTCTACAATTTTTAATATCCTTTTAAAAAGTATGAAATGGAAAACAATTTTCAGGTTCTGACTGTTGTACTCACACAGAAACTAACCTTACTGTTTCCATGCATTCTTTCCATGTGTTGTTCTTCCTATGTGTCCAAACTGCATGCTAACTTTCCTGCCGTGGGGATCCTCACACGGATCAAATGCCCTCTA
Source organism: Pterocles gutturalis (assembly GCF_000699245.1). Taxonomy (NCBI): domain Eukaryota; kingdom Metazoa; phylum Chordata; class Aves; order Pterocliformes; family Pteroclidae; genus Pterocles; species Pterocles gutturalis. The sequence continues at coordinate 78,363 of NW_010098516.1, forward strand.
ATCTCTTTTTCAGAGTCGATGCTTTCCTTTCCCCCCATTGTGTTTATGTTGTTCTTTGTTTCTAGACACATAAATTGGTTTCTTTTCATATTACAATGCGTTTGATTTAAATGGACTCTGTAGTGAAGTATTCCTGATCTCTCTGAAGGACTGCCTCTTCTTCTGTCTTTGGCAGAACAACTCTCTAAAACACTTGTAAGTGTTAGGAGCAGGAATTTAACATTCACTGATGAATATGTTAAATAGCAGTGAATTCAATGCTGACCTCTGCATATCCTTCCTCTAAGAGTATCTTCCTTCCCTGATTATTCCTCACTAAATTGTATTTTTCAAAATTTGCCAATTATTCAGCATTTTACTTACTTAACGCTCTCCATTGAAAATGGGAAGGATTTTTCCTGCTCCCATGGCAAGACTGGCAGAGACAGTTTTAGTTGTCTCTTTTTGCCTTCCTCTATAGTGTTACATATGATGCACTTGCTAGGGACCATGTGGGCATTTTCATCTAACGAATTTTCTTCTGTTGTGCTGAAGTGGGACATGCCTGAAGCTCAGCGTAAGTCTTGCCCTCCTCCCATGCACCAGCATGGTCTTGTGACATCTCACCAAATGTCTAAGGTTCACCTTCCACCAAGTGTAGGACAAGTGGTCCCACTCATCCTTTGTCTCTGGTTTAAGCCAGACTCCTATAAATTGTTCTTCTGTATATTTACCTAGTTTGTGTGGCTGAAGAGGCAAGAAGTGGAGATGCATGAGAAGACTGTATGGCCATCCTGGCCGTCAAAGACAGAATTATGCTCTGGCTTACACCCTCCCAGGGCTCTCTTCTCTAGACCTTTCTGAATACTTTAAGAGCTTTAGAACATCCCTTCTAGAGATCTCCAAATTTTAAACATAAGTTAGATCCAAGAGGGGAATGAGCTTCTCAGCCAATGCCTTTAGGATACCTGGTAGCAGCCTCTGTGAGCCTGCAGAGTATTAAATAGCATTCTAAGTTACTAATGACTTAGAAAATAAATTTTCACCCTTAGGCAATACAAGTATATCTGTCTGATACTTTCCAAACAGAAAACAGAAATGTGCATTGAATACATCTTTTTCTGCAAAATTATTTTTATTATTTCCCTCTCCTTAGGATATGCATGTACAATTACCAAAATTCCCGATAGATTTATATACACAACACATAAACTTCTTAATGTTCTCCGTCTTGCAAGACTTGCAATTTTTCATCACTTTTCTATGTTCCATAACTTCAGATCAATAATGATTGCTACTGATTTCCTTGTTCATATTTTTTCACTGTGTTTTTTAATACCTAATTCCCACCTCCATTATATTACCAAAGCAAGACAGGGTTTCCGGCAAAGCTGCTTTATTTCTTGACAACAGAATACTGCATTTTTTTGGACCATTCATCTGAAATAAATCCTATTTTTATTTTATTTATGCTTTCCTTCTGACATTTTCCTTTGCATGATTTCTGTTCACAGTTTCCCTGTGGTGCTTGGAGGATTGCCTTGGTAGCACCAAATATTTATACTGCTGTTAGGATCATTTTTCCTTGACCAGACTGAACATAATTAGATCCTGATCACTGGTCACCATCCAGTTTTAATCCAAAAACTATTAGTTGCTCACCAGCCATCACAGGCAGGCTCTTCCTAAAATATATTTGTTGTCTCTTCACCTGTAACTCAGGTATGAAGTCCCAGGAGTTAATGACAATTATTTTTAATTTCAGTGTTTCTCTAAATGAGAAAAATTATTATTGGGCCAAGAGAACAAATTGGCTGCATCCTAACTCTTTACTGGAGGTAGGTCTGCTGTGTGTGCGAGCCATACCCAAAACCTGAGGACCCAACTGGACCTGACCCCTTCAGATGCCTGGACACATCCTTCTATTACTTTTCTTTTTCTACACTCCATTTCTCAATCATTTGAGGAGAACCTTCTGGAAGGAGGCTTCTGCTTCCTCCATTTCTCTTGCCCTACCCCTTGTGATAAAGTCCTCCTTACCCGTTCCTTTTCAATGCACATCCCTTAATCTTTTCCTGTGTTCATCTCCCCCCTCAGTGGTGTCATGTCACTTCTCTCCCTAACCTACTGTCTTTTTTTTATTTTGTCATATGTAGGAAGTACGTTTTCCAGAAGGTTACTGCTTGTAATGGGCTCTGTGTGTTTACACTTCTATTAAAATCTTCAAAACAGTACATTGGGAAGTCAAGTCTTACCTCATGGTATAACATTGATGAACAACCCAGCCTGAGGTTCCTCAATGCATCATGACTTGGTGGGAGGCAAGTATCGGAACACATTACTGCTCACTTCAGCTCATCCATCAGAATTTCTCCCAGAAGCAAAGAAAAAGGGAAGTTGACAGTGAGTCTGATGGCAATTACTGCAGGAAGTATTCATGTGTCTCCCACCTTTAAGTCAGCATTCAGTTTTGTTTGCTTAAAATACAGCCTTAAGAGGAAAAACAAAGAACACTAAGTGACAAGTGAGTACACAATGGTCACAGCTTAGCTGACATAAACCAAGTTCTTATTTTTAAACAAGCTTAGGCTGTCTTGTGTCTGCTGTCCAAAAGCTAGAGCACACTTCACGTGACAACAAGACTCCCTGTCCCCCCAGCAGCACCCTGCTCGTTCCTGCTGCTCAGACCCTGCAGTGGCACCTCTGCATCCCCAGCCATGGCTGAGCACTTGCCCTTCTCTCTCCCCCTTCCCTCCCTCACACAACCAGCAGGAGCTGTATTAAGCTCTTTTAATAAACAATACTTCTAGTTCTTTTCATCTTCAAAGCTTTTTCTACAACCATTAACTAATTAATCCTTACAAGAGCCCAAGAGAGTTGATGGAGTTGCTCTAACCAGCAGTTAGCTCTCAGTGTGCTTCATTTAACTTGGTCATTTAGACAGAAGAAGAAAGAGAAGTATGTGTGTATTTATTTTATTTCTTCACAAGACCAGAGACTGGAGCTATGGCAGTGTGGTTTCCAGTTTCCACTTCTGACCTGGAACCACTGCGCTGCACCTCTCATAACTCTCTTCCACTGTCCTCCCAAGGTAAACCGAAACCCCTACAATACAAAAAGACAGAAGAAAAGGTTTTTTCCTCTAAGTGATGTTTCTCCTGAAGAATGGTAAATTGTCTCCTTGATTAACTCTGTCCCAAAACAAGGGACTGATTACTTTAACCTTTACCAGAAGCTGGAATACAAACTTACCATGCACTGCACACTTGGAGATTTACTGAAATTTGATTACAAAAACCAAAGGGAAATGTGTGCTGCATCTTGAGCATCTTTACAAAAAAGTCGGTCTAGACCATCCTTTATGAATCACTCAATCACTCAATCTATGCATACCATGAAAGAAAACATGGGACACTTTCCAACTGTCATTTCTAATTAGGCATGGTTAGAATGTATGTGTTCTTAAATAAAGAAAGCAGAAGTAGCAGGAAGGTATTTTACAGGCAAAAAAACTACTACAGCTAAATACATTCAGGAATGACTGCAACAAACAGATGTAAATTATTTTTCCAGATTTCAGGGATCACTTGGAAATGGTTCTTAATGTATCCGGTCCTCCACAAACTCAAAGCATCATAAAGCAAAAGAAGAAGAGTCTGCATGACTGCTTTTTTTTTGTTTGTTTTGTTTTGTTTTGTTTTTTACCCTTTATTTTCAGGGAGAGCGGTCAGAAATTCTTACTCTCCCTCTCTGTTAGATTCACAGAGCTGTTCAGCAGAGGCACACGACCAGCAGGATGGTCCATGTCCTGCTTGTGGCTAGGGACTGGTGCCAGGACCCTCTGCCCAGCACCACCTCCAGCAGCCTGAGTAGTGCAAGCAGAACTGGCTCACAAACCACGCCACGGCACCTGAGGTTTCTCCAGCAGCACAAGTTGCAGATTACACCGAGGCAGTCACCAAGCATATGGAAAAAGCATGTGGTCAAAGATTCGTATGCTATTGTGACAAGCAAGGACACCTGCCTCCATCAGAAGGTTAATAGGAAGAAACAGTTATTAGGCTAAAACTTCGAAATATGCCAGAGAGATGGCATAGCCCCCATGTTAGGGAGGGGGGCTGCCCCACCGTGCACAGAGCAGGGGCCCCCAACTGAGGAACAGTCCCCCAGGACAGGGGCAGAGTCAGGGTCCCTCGAGGGCCCCAAGGTGTCACCCAGGGAGCCCAGTGAGGGCAGCAGGCCCAGGGCACCACCATGGTAATGCTCCAAGCAGGGCTGGTGGTCTGGCTGAACTGAAATCACACCCTGTTCCTGGGAAAGGGAGTCCTAGGTGGTGGTCTTGGAGGGGGCAGGGAGAGGAAATTAGTACCTGCAGATGCCCTGACAATACTTTCTGAGCCAGGTGGTGGCCCATTAAATCTTCCTTACCCACTGGAGATCCAAATGCAACTTAACCAAGCAAAAGAGTAGAGCAGCTTGTCATGAAGGTTGTGCATGGCCTGGCTTCAGAGAGAGCTATTTTCTTGCAAAGTGCATGCCCAGGGGTGATGACTGCAATACCAGCACAGCAGTGGCAATTTCATTTGGTGAAATGAAATCATGAGGTGAATTTTTTGGAGACAAAGAAGTTGCAGTACTTGCTCTATAGCTCCCAGTGAACAGAATGAAACTCGCTGTGTATGTTTTTTAGAGCTAAGAAGTGAACAGACCTTCGGCCTGCCTATAAACAAACAAAATGAGGACACAGCAGCTCTACCTCAGCCAGCGTCATTAGAGAGCTCACAAAGGGGAGCTGAAAGGACACCAGCCTCGTCGAATCATTTGGCACAGTTTCAAATAATTTAAGTCAGCCTAAGCTGCACAGTGAGCAGGTTAAAGGAACTGATCCATCTGAAGATTAATAATTTTTGTTCAGCGTTTGCTTTTGTCCAGCTCAGCTCCTTGCGTTACCAGCCGGTGAGAGCACCGGCCGAAGGTGGGCAGTGTACAGAGCCACACCAGCACTGACAGGGGTCAGTGTGTGCTGCCATGACACCACCACCCCGGGAGCTGTGCTACACAACAAAATATCTACATACACCATGATCAAGGCCTGCTGTATCCAACCAGCTAGAAGTCCTGCCTAATCAACAGCTGAACAGCTGTGAAAATAAACCTGATCAACTGTTACTTTGTATATGGAGAAAGTAATCTTAAACTGGGCTCAGGTCTGTCTTCCACTGGGATCTTCCAATAACATCAAGTGCAAACATGTTGAAAGGCTCTCCTTAATTTTCAGAGCCAAATCTGAGTGATCCTATCCAAGCTGTCACCAGCATATGAGAAACACCAGGAAGGAGACAGGCAGCCTTGCCCGCTAGCAGTCTCCTGCTCCTGGGTTGCTCCCAGAGGGCTGTTAATGCCAGGGAAAATTGACGGAGTTACAGGCACACCCATTTCATCAATCTTGGATGTTGCTAAGCTGTTCCTAGGGATCCTCCATCTGAGCTTCAAGAATAAACCAAACCCCACATAAATGTACACAGCTGCTTTTTAATCGATGGATATATCCATTAGAGGTAGATTCTGTCTTTCCACCAAGTTCCCAGAATAGTCCTGTGTCTAGATTTGGGAAACATGCCCAATCCCTAACCTTTTAAGCAGCTGGTTTTATTACCTGTCAGCTATCTAATAAGTCTTTTACAACGTGGTCATAAACACCATGTTAATGGTACAGTTACACAAACGCTGCTATGGCAGCAAAGGTGGGTCAAGAAGCTCCCCTGCTGCTTGGTCCAGGTCCAGGTCCGGCTCCAGCTTTAGCATTTCTTCACTGTACCAGCCTGACTGTCTGGGGAGCTGTGCTCTTGATGAGGCTGCTGAAGTTACCAGGTTAAAAAACAAGAGAAAAACTTCTTCCATTGCAGTCTCTTCCTCTCCAGCAAGGAAAAGGGGGTGGAGAGGGCAGACAGAACAGAAACAGAAATTTGGAAAAGCTTTTCCAAGTATTAAAATAGAAGAGGGCAGAAAACACTTGAACTGACTTTGCCACTTTTACTAAGGACTCACACTTGTAGCTGCACATAGAGAAACACAGCAACAGAAGAAACTATCCCCTCACTTGTGTTAAAGCAGTCAGAAGTCCTGCCAGAGGCAGACTAGAAGACAGCACACAATCAGACTGTAGCAATTCAATTTGAGATTTGGCTTAAGGTTCTCTCAACCAAAAAAAAAAAAAAAATTATAGGTTGACAACATGACTGAACTTTTAGGGCAAGAGCCCAAATGAGAGAAGAGCTCCTGATGAGTTCCTGCAGTCACCAATGCTGACACGGGGCAACCAGGAACAACCAACAACAAAACCACTGAGAGTGATGTGACTTAGCTTCACTGCACTGAAACTCCTGGTTGGAGAAGTCAAATGGCCTTAACCCAGTTTAAAATTGTGAAAGTGAACTGAATTAAAAATGCTTGAATTCGGAAAAAATCCCCAGATGGTTTGCATCCTGTTTAGAGAAGGACAGGATTAAAGGAATCCCGGGCTCTTTTCATCTCATGCAGCCTCATCAAAATTCCCTGCTGCACTGATCAAGTGAAGGTCAAAGATTTGTGACCTTACGTCTGTGCAACTTGCTAGAAATTTGCTTAATTTTAATCCCAAATTTATTTATGGCCGATTTATTCTAATTTATCCTCATGACAACACTGTCCTTTGGGTTAAATGGTCCTTCTCACACTCTGCTCCATCTATTCTAGGCAATATCTTATCTTCTTACAGCCATCATTTTGCTAGATGAACAAGACAAGCCTTTTAATTTTTCTTTCAAAACGAGAATAACTTTCCAGTGAACTTTTTAAAGAAGTCTTTCCTCTCCTGCTCTAATTAGATTTCAGCTTCCTTGGGCCTGGGTGATCACACTGCGCACAGTATTTCAGGCATGATTTCACTGTTGCCCTGAATGATGAAATCCATTTAAAAAATTAACTTAGATTTGTGCATTTAATTTTTTACTTTTATTATCTACACCAACAAACTTAAAAATTATGAAGATCATTTTTTGAGCTCATACCACAATATTTTGACACAAACCTGGGAAAATTAAGACTTGAGAATATTTTCCCTTCTGCTGCATTCTGAGGCAATGTGGTCTGAATTGGAAACTAATGAAAATCTCTCTACATATTGTTATGTCAGGATCAAATAATTAATACCACATACCTTAGATAATATAATTGACAATGAAATAACATGCTTCTTAGTCTCAATAACCTTTTCTAAGCATCCTATTCAAGGTTATGTGTAGGTTATAAAGATTGTATCTGTTTTCCAGACATTGAAAACCTGTGCTAAAAACCGTAACAGTTATGGAATACAAGGCACTGTACCAGTCCTTAAAGTGTACTTAATTTTGTCTCTATATTTAATTATTTATTTTCAAGATTTTTACTAGACTTTCCAATTGCTGACACTGTTTTTCTCGTTAGAGTGTAAAACGAGTCAACTGTTGTTGAGTATTGTCCAGGGGTGGGTGACGAGCGAGTTGAGAGTTTGTGGGTGAGAATTAAGGGACAGGCTGGCATGGGTGATGCTGTCGTGGGTGTCTATTACAGGCCACCAGATCAGGACGAGGAAGTAGACGAGGCCTTCTACAGACAGCTGGTAGCAGCCTCACAATTACTGGCCCTGGTTATCATGGGGGATTTTAACT
>NW_010098517.1:0-16627 GCF_000699245.1 Pterocles gutturalis
GGCCCCAAGCAAAGGGCTAACCCACCACATTATCATACCATCATCTTTGAATTCAGGGCTTTTATATTTAGCAGAATGTGTTACGGATCAAACTGGAAATGAAGACATCAGAAATTCAAGATTTGATAGCTTCTCAATACAGCTGAGTAATAGAGGCTCCCTGAAGGCTTGGGAATCCCCTAGCACAGTCAGAGAGAGAAAGATGAGGCATTATATCACAATAACATTGACATTTGATGACTATTAAGTATTTCTGTTTGAATAAATGCATTCTTGTTTCTATTTAGGCAGGTGTTATATTACCTCTTTTGGCTCTGAGGATGTGCTTATCAAAATTCAGGGGAGCCTACCAGCATGTGTGCAGTTCTACAGTATGTGATGTGAGGTTGCGTGAACGAGCAGTGACAGGAATTCACCAGACCTGCTGGGCTCTTTCCAGTGGTTTCCTGGAGACATTTCTTAAAAGAGAAGATAAATTTTAAAGGGTGGATGAATCTAGATTTAAAACCTTAAACTTCTTCCTAACCCTTAAAAAATCCATTTGATTTAGCACACTTCTGCAGAGCAGTTTAGAGTTGCTATCTGCATATTTTTTATATCTCTTCCTGTGCAGTACAAAAATTAACAGTGGCTGGATACTAGCTTTGGAGAGGATTAAGGAAAGGATTTCTGGCTGCGTCTCTCAGTAGAAATCAGTTGCACTTATTTAAATGGAAGGTCTTGATTGACTTCCTGTTTCAATATGTGCAGCATCCAACAACAGGCCTCAAGTACTAAGATTTCTTTTTTTGTACACACCGTGCTGAATGCAGTGAGCATCTGGTAGGAGAGGCCATTACTCAACCTGCTCATGTAAACCATGTAATCAAGATGCTTAAAATACAGCATATTTCAGTCTGTTTCTTACCTCAAAGTGTTTTGTCTTGGCTCAAAGCGAAGTTGTGAGTTGAAGGAGTTGGAGTTGGGCATTCTGGATCCTGTTTCTGGCACTGCCACTAATCTATTGTGAGACTGCCTTGCTGGTATTTAATCTCTGTGTCTGGATTTATACATTGCCTCTAAAGTACTTACCTATTTCCAAAATAGATTTGTTTTAATATGCTAGTACTTGTAAAACATTTTGAGGCCCTTGGATCACAGGAGGAGTTAGAATACAAAGAGGCAGTTAATGGAATTGGAGTTGGTGAGGGTGAAACTTTTGTGAAAAAAATGAAACTCGATCTGACATTAACACACATGAAAAATGAGGAGCCTAAAAGTACTTCTGGATCTCATTTTCCACCTTCTCTATACCTAAGAAATAATGTTTGCTGAACTGCAAGCATGCTTCAGAAACCTTACCCTAAAAGATACTTCTTAGAAATTAATGGCAACAGAATCGGAGGACTTTCAGCATTTCTGACTTGGAGCTCACTGCATCACTTTTAAACTCCCACAGAAAAGTTACCATCTTCCAACTCTGTACTTTGTAATATCCAATATGATGCTATTTTTATAGGAGTTGTTTTATGTGACATGGTTGTGTTTTCAAACAGTTCTGTGAAGGGAGAACTCATTGAAGAGTTTAGAAAAGACCAATGAAAACAAGCAGATACAGTGTTTCACATTATTCTAAAAGACCAAGATTTGAGAAATCCAGAATGAAGATTTTCCTGATAAATGTATTAATTCCTTCCGCCTTTTGCATGTATTTCACAATAGACTCCTTCATATGACTTTCTCTAACTCACCAAGGCCACAGCTGAGTCTGCAAAATACTGGACCCACAATTCCCAAGAGATGGCATTTAACTTAGCTTGCAGTCTTAACAGATTTGACTAAGAAAAGGAAGTCTAGAGGTACTGCATGATTGATGAAAAATAAATTCTAGTAAAATAGGCAGGTAGCTTCTCTCTGGGTAGAATTAATTGCTGTCAGATTTCCAGTTTTCTCCTACATCTTCAGCAAGTTTTATGTCGGGGAATAACCTTGGAAAGCCTGGTGGATGAGAAGCTGAGCTACCTATGTGTGCTCACAGCCCAGAAAGCCAACCATGTCCTGGGCTGCATCAAAAGAAGTGTGACTGCCAGGTCAAGGGAGGTGATTCTCACCCTCTACTCTGCCCTCATGAGACCCCACCTGGAGTACTGCATCTGTCTCTGGGGTCCTCAGCACAGGAAAGACCTGGACCTGTTGGAGCGAGTCCAGAGGAGAGCCACGAAGATGGTCAGAGGGCTGGAGCACCTCCCATACGAGGACAGGCTGAGAGAGTTGGGCTTGTTCAGCCTGGAGAAAAGAAAGCTCTAAGGAGATCTTATTGCGGCCTTTGAGTACTTAAAGGGGACTTAAAAGAAAGATGGGGACAAACTTTTTAGTAGGGCCTGTTAGCAATAGGACAAGGGTTAATGGTTATAAACTAAAAGAGGGTAGATTTAGACTAGATAAAAGGAAGAAGTTTTTTATGATGAGGGTGGTGAAACACTGGAACGAGTTGCCCAGAGAGGTGGTAGATGCCCCATCACTGGAAACATTCAAGGTCAGGTTGGATGGCGCTCTGAGAAACCTGATGTAGTTGAAGGTGTCCCTGCTTCCTGCAGGGGGGTTGGAGTAGATGACCTTTAAAGGTCCTTTCCAACCCAAACTATTCTATGATTCTATGACTTCATCTAGCTCATAAGAATAATGTGTAGATTTTACAGAACAAGGTAGTACTGGGGGAAAATCAAGACAGGATCCTCTCTCGAGAAGTTTCTCAAGCCTTCCAGTAATTGCCGAAGTTACCCCAAAACGACACGTTCATGCAGGCAAGGAGCAGTTCAGTGTAGGAATATTGTCTCTGATCATATGATTATCTTTACAGGAGGCAGGCTGTGTCAAGGCTGAGATAAATAAAAGACTCTGGCAGCTTTCATGCAACAGCTAAGCAGCCTGTCCTGTTAAGTAAAACAGTTCCCCTCAGATCATCTATCTAATGTTCTTGGCCCACTGACTCTTCCAAAGTAAAGAGTCAGATTTTAAAATGGGTCCTATTTTGGATGTTGTTTGTGAAGTTTTAACTGATCAGTTGATTGCATGAGAAGCTGCTCTTGGCTTTTAGGTGACTCCCCTCTCTGCCTAGTCATATAGCTTATTTTCTGGCAAATGCAGCCTCATGAGCCCCTTTTCTGAGTTGTGGCTCCTTGCAGACTTTTGGCTCTGTGGGCCCAGATGCACTGACAAGGTAGAATGTCAGCTAATGGATAATGTGTGTGCTCTGGATCTGTCTCCCACCAGCTACAAAAGTCTGGAGAGGTACAAGGTAACGATTCGAGAGAAGCACCTTTCCCCTCCAGAGGAATGTTAATGAATAAGCTTTAGCACCTGCAAGAACTGCATTGGACTAGGCCTTCCCCATGCACATAACATAGGTGGAAATAAGGGTAGGAAAGCTTCAAATTTCCTTGTCTCTATTTATAGTTTCTTATTGTAGCTTCAAATGAATTGGTGTGAACTTTATAACATAATGTGAGCAAATTGTTTATCATCTTATCATGTTAACGATACCTGTATCTCACACTTACTTTCATTCCTGAAGTAGGTTTGTAAACTGTAATGCTTTTCCTTCTGATAGTCAGATGTCTTTGTGGTTTAATAAGTTGGTTATCAGTAGCATTTCTCCTGTTTCACGTTTGATAAGTTGACAGTGGCTTTGCAGATAGCCAGATAAGTTTTCATGACACCTTTTAAAAAGAAAACCAATAGATGAAGTAGACCAAATGGTCTGTATAGACCAAACTCATAGAAATCCCTTACTGAAGCTGGTAATCAGTTGGGTTCCTGTATCAAGTTCTTGGATGTAGAGCTGTTCTCTTTGCAAAGTGGAGGGATGTGACCAATCCTGCATCTCAAGTAGCTGGATATGTAAATTAATTAAAGAAAATACTGGGAACGTCCTTCTCACTTCTTTGAGATTTTGAGGCACAGAGGATGTGTCAAGCTCACAGGACATCTTGGCTTAACCACATCCTTTTGCATTAAAGTTTAGGCAGATTTTCCAGCTCTTCAGTTTTTTTAACACAGTTTCATTGGGTCACTTCCTACTGCTTAGAGTTTGTGTGTGACAGAATTGGTTTGATTCTCTCTGTACCAGTTATACTGGGTCTTCATGATGAGAAGGGCGATGATTTCTGTTTCAAATAACAGAGATAAAAGATCATATGTGTTCACGAAATGCATATAAACAGATGTCAGCTTGATTTTCAGTCCTCTTTTACCTTAAAGTGATTGCTGCCAGTCTTTTTCCCCACCCCAGATATTGCAGCATTGAAACAAGCATCCTTTTTTAAGCACTCCTTTCGTTTCATTCAAGTATATGGGAATGTTTTGTTTGTTTGTTTTACTTTGAAAAGGCTGACAAAAACCCATTGAGATTGCTAGAAAAGGAGTGAAATAATGTCAGATGGATACAAAGTTCTTGTTCTTTTTGTTGTCATCCTTTTTTTCTGCTTGTGGACTTTGCAGCTATGTTGGGGTATGCATCAGAAGAGGGGAAGTTAAAAACAGTTTGTGAAAAGGTATTTCTGCTGAAGTAGCTGAGCCTGACTAATGGCTCTGTTATGCATAAAGAGTTATAAGTAGAAAAAAATCTTGTTTTATGGTGACTTAGTGTATTCCTTCTCTGCTGGTGTATATATACACCTTGGTGTTCTTGCACTACCCAGGGTCCTTTCGGATTTTCACTGTCAGCCATAAGTGGCAGAGCAATATTCCAGGTCAGTTCCCCTGTTACTGTGAACTCAGGATTGGGGAATGTAACACAGATCACAAAAACAGATTTGGCTGAGGTGGTAACACCATCTAGAGAGAATGAAATGAAACGTGAATCCCAGCTGAAAAGGCAGTCCAGTTCCATTAAACTTTGACAATGCTAACACAACGTAAGTCTTAGTAGCAGGAAATGGTAGAGACCACAGTATCCCTGGAAATGCAAGGTAATGTTCCTGCCTGCCACCTGAGCAAGTTTCTATGGCTTACATGGTAAAGCAGCCCTGTAGTTCCATCCGAGGGCACACTTGCCTGCATCAGAGTAGGGTTCAATGATACTGAAGAATAGAGAAAAACACTTCTGGTGTTTGTCTTTATGAGATTTCATCTTTCTGGAGAGGGGTTGTAAATAAATGCCACTAATTATGGAAAGGCCTGTGTAATTTTATGTGAAAAACTAAGATGGTACTGAGTGAGTAATTGCCCTGAAAAAAGGCTGTTAGGAATAACTTGAGAATGTGCAAAGGATGGAGAAAAAACAAAAACTGTCTTGGAGGTCAAAACATCTGAGGACAAATACACATTGCCAAAGCTCATGCTGGGTTAGACTTTGCAAAGGAAAGGAAAGCAAACAGCTGTATTGCTTAAGACTGTAAGTAAAGGAAGGTAAGGGAAAGCAGAAGTGGGTCTACACTGTAGATGAGGCTGACATAAAATGCAATTTTATGTATAGTCAGGCAATCTAATGACTACTTGGCCTCCAGTTTCAGCTGGGACAATGGCATTGGACATGGGAGCAAAAGAAGTCAGTGTGTAGCAAGATTTGGAAATGGAAATTAACCCAATGAAGCTGGAAGCAAAATTTAAATATTACTATATTGTTATGAGAGGAAATAGAATTTGACCAAATATTCTTTGTCTCAGAAGAGTGGAAGAATTGTACAATGAAATTGTGAGCTTTGTGGTAGCAGTCTGTGATTAAATCAAGCTATCCTGACGTACCTTGACTATCTAATTCAGGGTAATACTATGTGACCACTGGCTGATAGAAGTATGACCTGCAGATAAACAATTGAAAAAAAAAAAGTTATCTGAACAAGTACATATCTGTTAATCTAAACGGTAGATAAAACACCTTTGAAGGAATAACTAAAGGCTGCTAGTTCTGCAAGTGCAGACCTTCTGAAGGTAAGTGGTATAAAATATGACATGGATTCACTAAAGGTTATACTGGACTAGCTTGACAGCTTTTATTGACAAAGTAACTGATTACCTCCATAAAGGAAATGTAGTGCATTTGAACACTCTGGACTTTAGTAAAGCACCTGAAGGCTGCTACAGGGACATAATTATTTAAATTGGATAAAATGAGGGAGTAGTACATGAATTGTCAAGTAGCTAAGAAGTTGACTCAAATGAGATATTTGAGGTTTTATTGAAAAAGGAAATAATGGGGTTGGATTTCACCTACAGACTGTGGAGTTCAATTAAAAAATGATCTGGTGGCTGATCTTTCTAATACTTTCACTAAGGTAACTGTCAAAAAAAGGAAGAAAAATCTGCTAATGAAATTCATTGCTGAGGCAACACTTCAAACCATCATAAATTTAGAGGAGGGTAGGCATGTCATACACTTAAGAACTGCAAAATGTTTCAGACTGTAATATTAAAAATAGAAATCTGATAGTAGAGAATATCAGGTCATGCACTAAGAAAGTGTTGAGAATTTTGGCTACCAACAAGGTGCTTATCAGTTGAAAGCAGAGAAGGAGAAAGATCTGAATATCAGTCAATAAATAAAAGCCACCAGTATTATGTGGTGTATAAATAGGCAGTGTGTTCTCAGTGTGTATCAGATGAGAGATTTCTGGCAGGGTTGTATGTTATGTTGATAAAGCATCATCTGGAAAGCTGTGTTCAATTCTGATCACGCAGGTTCTGGAAAGATTAATCCAAACTGGGACAGGTGCAGAGACCTAGGGGACGATCAGCACACTGAAGAGCTTATCTCATGAGAGGAAGGCTTGGCTTGTTTAGCAAAGCAAAACAGAAGCTAGGAAAGATTGGGCTCTGTAAATAGTAACCTTGGTAGGGGTAAACAGGGGCATGATATTTAAGCTCAAACACTAGAATTTCAAAAAGAAATGGATGACTTCAGGTTAGAATTTAATTCATTGAGTGCCACAGTGAATGAAGCTCTTGTATAATTTTCTGCAACTGCCTGGTTCACATGATCTTGCAATTTTCTGGGTTTCATGGGATTTGTGCTTGCAAATGTCTCACCTAGATTTTTCCCTGTTCATTTCATCACAAACTATGATTAAACAACTCAAGTCTATAAAAAGTTTTAAAACTTGCTCCAGGTGGGCCTTTTTCATTCCCTTCCTTCCCCATCTTTAAGTAGTAGTAATATTTTTTTTGCTCCCCGGCTCTGTAGACCTACCTTGACTGGTAACAATTTTAACATTATGCAGCAGGATTGCCCCACAGCATTCCTACTTTTGTCTCATAGAATGTATGTGATCTGTGGTCAGGCCTTCCCCAGTACTTACTACATAGGCTTCATTGCAGCTCTAGTTTCTGCAGCTAAAATGTCCTTATTTCTTCTCTCAACTAGGACATTTAACATTCTTTTAGCATCTATTAGCCAAAACCACAAAGTTTCCCTTTTGCAGTGTGGCTCCCCAGCAGGTTCTGCCAGTAGTGGCGAACAGGATAATGACGTAAGGTATTCTCTTGCTTTATTTACCTCCCTCTGCCTCGTGCCCTGTTTCTCCCAATTGCTCAATTTCCTTAAAAAATTTCAGTTCTGACTGTTGCATTTATTGTTTATTCACCGGCTTATTCTTTAGGTTCTAACGTAAATGGGCTGGAAGAGCCCAGCCTTGCTAAACGGCTGCGTGGCACGCCTGAGCGGATTGAGCTGGAGAACTACCGACTGTCACTGCAGCGGGAAGAAGAACTGGAAGAGGTTCCTGAAGAGACGCTAGCAGAGCATAACCTGAGCAGTGTGTTGGACAAAGGAACAGAAGAGGATGTGCCCAGCAGGTTAGCACAGATTGCCCATAGGCTTTTTTATACCTATCTCAACAGACTTTTGCCTGCTTTTCCCTTAGCTTTTTTTAACATATTATTTACCAGGTTGCCCTTTCTAAAGTTGTTGAAAATATTCTGTGTATGTACATAGGTATTTTATCTTGTACTTTCTGTTCTTCTAAATAGCCACTCTTACTACCGTTCTTAGAAGACCTCTATACTATGATAATACCATGAAATTCAGTCCTAAATTGGAAGCAATAAATTTTTTTTTTCTTTTAATCAAAGGGAAATGAGTCTTTTGAACAAACAGAACATGGATTCAAATGGGAAAGGGTTCCAAAGTGAACTTTTCTATATGTTTTGCATTACAATTCAAAACCACTTTTGGTTTCAAGATTAAAGCTTGACACACGTAATCCTGACTGAATGCTGAGGCAATGCCTGAGAGATACTAATCATGTTGTACCTTCACAAATTTCTCTTTGCGAAATGATGTGTAAGCACACCAGGATCCAAATATATGCAAGCAGAGCTACTGGCAATAGTTGTTGCAAGTATCATTGAGAGAAAATACTTGATGAAGAATGCTTGTGATCTTTATAGTCAATCACACTTTTTGCAGTCTCGATCTCTTAATATGGTTTCTAATAATCTACTTTTCTTTGTGGCAATAACAACCTTTACCTTTTCAGCTCTCAGTGTGTCCAGTAGTTGTCTTGAAATAAACTCAGAATATGCTGTTACTCGTTTCCCGAGACTTAGATCCTACATATTCTTACGTATGCATTACTTACAGGTATAGGACTGTATAAGAAATGCCTTACTGCATTTATACATGTGAAATTGAATTGGTGTGGTGAACAATGCAGGAATAAAAATGTTCATTAAAATGTTTACAGGATTAATGTAGTACAGAATCTGTCATTTAGTTATCTGATAAGTTTGAAGATGCAGCATCTGGAAAGGAGTAACTTTAGTAGTCTGAACTCAGCCTTCACACAGAGTGTGTACATGTGGACTCATGAGTGTGTGGCTCTCATATAAGTGCCTGGCAATTGCTAATATCTTGTACAGCTGTTTTCTCTGAAACCTAAATAATACTTTTTGATTAGTTTCTTAACAAATTCATTTCTTTAGAAGATACTATTTTGACATTTTAGACAATTGAGATCTTATCTAGTGCCCTGGTTGAATAATCACAGGACTATCTGGGGGAGATGCAAACTCTTTGCTTCACTCATCCTTCCTTTCGCTCCCTGCTTGGGCCTAGGAATTATATCAACTGTAACAATATAGACATTAATGATTTTGAGGGATTTTTTTTTTGTCCTTTATGTTTCTAGCTCTAAACCAAAATTTACTAGTATGGAGTATTATTATTATTGGTCTTGATTTCAGTAAATCAGGACACAGGCCCAGTCAGTAAATGGCAGAAGACTTCCAAAAGAGGAGAAGAGTTAGTTAAAAAAAAGTGGAGGTTTGGTATTTTGGCATGAAGCTGTTGGTCATTTCCAAGAGGTGTTTTGCAAGACTGTGGACACTGAGGGCAGTACACTATTAGTTTAGCGAGTTTGATTTCCTCTTGTAGCATAGCTCCCTTTGTCCTACATACATGTGTAATCTGTATCAAATTTTCTATTTCTGTCTGTAATAGAGTGAGTTGTATAATTTTGCATGGAAAAAGCAGTGTTTAGTGGGCAACCCACACTAGGAGAGAGGAAAGAGAAAATACATCAAATTCCTTGTCAGTTTGACCTGGAAAAATTTCTGTCCCAAATCCAAATATGGCAAGCAATTTACTGAGAGCATTGATATGTCTGTGTGGGCCAAACATCAGAGAGAGAATTTTCTGGATGATGTAGCTATCGAGTATCCTGCGTTCAGCTCTGCCTACTCCATGATATGTCACAGAAAGCCGGGGGATGGGGGGGAGAAAAGGGAAGAAGTCTGACCACTTCTTCAGCAACAAAAGAAAAAAAGGTTTGACTCCTGCAACAAGCCAACCAAAGCCCTGATTTGATCGTCTTCACTGTCTTGGGGCAGTGCTGTAGGGCTAGGAGCAGGTGGAGGAGAAGGGGAACTTTTTGTTCCCTCCATGTCTTACAGAGCGATGGATTGGGCTTCAAGGTTCAGTGAAGTGCTAACTCTAAATCAAGCAGAGACCATGCATTTTGGTGCACAGCTTCCCCTCATGCACACGCGTAGGAGCATGCACACTGTAGAGAAAATTTACAGAAAACAGTATTCAAACTGTTTTTTCAAAAGAGTGTTAATCTTGTTTAAGCTTCAACAAGAAAAAAAATATTTTAAGCAACCAAACCCTGACTACACAGCTGTTGAGGGGCAGAAAGCCCTTTAGATGATCCCCTTTAGCGTGGAGTAACTCCCAGTACGTCATCTGCAGGTTTGTTATAATACCCTGTGGCCTTTCGAAGGAGTGTCATAGGACAGCTTGTGCTGTGTGGGTTTGTATGGCAAGGGAACAGAAGAGCTCTGTTTCAACAGTTCAGGCTTTGGTTACTCTCCTCGGCACTGTCTATGTAGGCACACCTTTTTAATGAGATATTCAGCTGCTTATACAAATTCTGTAAAGCAACCTACCCTGGTCTTTGATCTCTGCTTTATAGGGAAAAAAAAAAAAACAAACAAACATTTCAGCTGTTGAATTAATTCCTGTGTCACAGAGTTGCCATGCTGAAAAGAATGCCCGCTATACCAGGCCATCTCACTGCTGTCTTTCAGCTTCTCATTTCTCAGTATTCAAAGGTCAAACAAAAACCAAGTTATAAATAAAAGCCAAAGAAGGTAAAGTGAGCTACGTGGTAAAGAATTTATGTTGTCAGTATTACATGCGATAAGCCGGCTGGTTGAAGAGTAGCAGCTCATCCCATTCAGCAGTCATAGCAACAATTTGAGCAGCAGTAAACGTTGTTGACAGCACACAAAAATGCCAGCATGCAGCACCTGTCAGGTTTATTTCCATACCAAAGAGTGGCAAAGTTAATCAGGGAAGAGGGGAACATCACTTTTTATCTCAGTGACAGAATCTGTGTAAAGCCTTTGGAATATGTTTCGGTCTCTTGGAATACGCACCGAGTGCATGGCATACAATGTGTTTGTATTCAGTATTTAGCATGTGAAAACCAGGCAGCCTGTTAAAAATAAGTATTCAGTTTATGCTGTGAAAAAAATGGGTTGTAATTTGAGCAAAATAATGTTATGTATATGCAGAACAGTGAGGAGAATTTAACAGCCTGTGGACAGAAGTACATGAAAATCAGAGCATGAATAAAAGTGGTGTTTTCTGTGTTAGCTTGCTATCAAAAATAGTCTCAGACAAGTAGATGAATAAAATTACGTAATGTGATATGTTCATGTAGTGTTGAACTAATCTGAAGTTCTGTACCTGAATATATTTATCTGCAATGTAAGAGAAAGAGTGCTGCTATATATAATTTTTTTGAACCTGTCAGTTTGTCATATATTGTAATAAAACCTGTGGATGGGAAACAGAATTACAACAACTGTAAAAGTTATATTTTATAGACCTACATGAAATTTAAGCTTCATTATTTTCAACTTGTCAATTTTCCCTCTTGTTGTTTATATGGGATGGGTTCTGCCAAAGGCTGTTAACCGCAGTGATAGCTGTCATAAGGAAGCAGCAGAAGTAGAATACTGTTCTTAGATGATTCACCCAAACTTTAACCATTCACAAACAGGTTTCTCCTTTGATCCAGATAAATCTGAGCCTTTTAAGATTTATATGGGAAGCATCCAACTGTTGCTCCAATAAATGCAGTTCTTTTATGACAATGATCTATTAAGGAAAAACCCAGGAAGAGGACCTTTTCACTGTGCAGTTATGGTCTCTCAATGTGCTGTAGTTATAACGCAGTGATAAATGCAACAATCTTTCTTCCCAGTACCTCTAGGTAGTCCAGCATGTAAGGACATTTAAGGTTAAATGTCATTGTCTAGGAGGTTACATTTCTTGCTCTGCAGCTTATACTGAGGAACTGTGAGAATTAAACAGAGATGTCTACTAAAAAGCTCTAATGGTTTACTGTTTTGCATGTTTTAGACTTTGCTGTGAGAATAATAAGCTTATTATTGTAATTAACCTTGTACTGCTTCCTACAGTTTCTTGCCACTATGTACACTGTGTATTTTATTGGATACATATTATAGTTCTGTCTGTAATATAGAAAAGTGAGGAGTTCTGTATTTTTTTTCACGAGCTCTCCTTAGCTCACATGCTGTATCTTTTGGCCTGACGGTTGTGTGTTCTTTCTACTCCCAAAGTTTTCTGTGGTTCACCCTAGCAAGTGCGAAAAGCATCTCGGCTATCCAAAATGCTAGCAGTAGCTGCCATTGTTGAAAGATGTGACCTTCTACATTCTGACACTGCTAAGAACTCTTGCACCAGTTTATCCAAAGCAATGTGATATGGAGAAAGTAGTTTATTTCTGCTGTATTCAACTGCCACGAAATCTGACAATTAATGCTGCACACATATTTGGACTTGGCTTCACAGGCAGTTTTCTGCTGCTTCACCTTCTTTGAAAGAAGCAGGGCAAGGACCATATTGCAGCCTACACATGATGTTGTCACTAAAATGCCTATGAAATACTGAAAGCAGAAAATTAGTATTATGGTTTCCATCATACATTTTGGGCTTGTATGTATTGAAACAACTTGTTAGTGATCTACGACTGATCTAGGAAACATTAACTAGTTGTTTCTTTATCTTTTTTTTTTCTAAACCCTTACAGTAGTTCAGAGTCTGAGATGGAGGAGGAAGATGAGGAGGAAGAAGATGAACTACTTCTGCCTCAGCAACCCCCTTCAGACTTGGGAGGTGTGCCATGGAAAGAAGCTGTGCGTATCCATGCCCTCCTGAAGGAAAAAAAAAAGAAGAGATTGAGGCTGAGGAAAATCATGAGATAGAGGACAAAGAAGATGAGGAGGAGGAAGATGAGGAGGAAGAAGATGAAGAGGAGGAAGATGAGGAGTCAAGCGAAGGTTAGACAGCTTGATTTTTTCCTTCCTTTCTGATAAACAGCAGAGAAAACTGAGTTGAGTATTTGCCGTGCAGAATGAGAAATATTTGCCTAGGAAAACTTTTCTTCTTCTTTAACTTCTTTATTGCTTTGTTTTTTTGAGGGAGTTATTGTGAAGGAAAGCTCTAGGTGGATCACTCTGGATACAGAAGATCTTTGCCCACAGGGCAGTTACAGCACTAGTACCAACACAATATGCTTCCCACACACCATGCCAACATGTGCAATTCACAGCTTTGTGGCACTGTATTGTTTTATTGTTGTTTTTTTATTATTATTGGGAATTGTATTTGAATGTGTCCTTTGTTCCTTGGCAGCAAGAGCTGGAAGCATTGTGGAGGCAGTGTTTTCAGTTTTGCAGAGTGCCTGCCTCTCTAAGGGGTAGTGCCCTGTTACTGTTATCAGGACATCCCAGAAGCTGCTTGTAGCTCTCCTTAGTTAAAAGGCTTGAGAAATCATGGAGTTCAGGTGGTTCCCATTTTATCTCTGAGGGATTACTGTGGAAAGTTAGGGAAAAAAACTGTGTTTGTCTCAGTCATGAAAATGCAAAGTTTGTGCTAAGAATAGACATGTTTCCAGTGTTTCACCACCATGCCAAATTTCTCACTGCTCTTGTCTTTGTATACTCACATTTCCTTTTTGTGAAGACTAGTAGACTCCAAAGAGCAGCTTCTGCTCTCCAAGCAGAGGTCCAGTTTTTTGAGTCTTAGTGGCAGTTTTGTTGATGAGCTCAGCAGGCTGCTTGGCTACTTTTTCAACATAGGAGCTGTATCTCCATAACTGAAGTCTGTGGAAGTCAAGACTGCTTTTTAAATATGGTAACATGCATGTTGTGTGTTTAGTCTGCTAAATCATGGTGTTCTTGGATGGACGTTGTTTCATTCGAGCAGTTTTCCTGTCAGACACTTTAAATACAGTGGGAGTACGGGGAGTTGCTGTATTTCCAGACAGTCTCTCTTTCTGATTCTGTCCTTTCTCTTTCTCTCTTTCTCTCTCTTCATCGTTTGTGTGTGTACACGCGTGTCTGGTGTTATATATGGATGTGTGGTTCCCTCTGCTGTAGAGGGGGAGTATTGCCCTTGGGAGAGAGAGCTGCAGCAAGGCCTCTGGCTTCAACATCTCTCAAATGAAGAGGACACGGGTACATTTAAAGGTACCCACCTGTATATCATCTCCAATTCCATTTCCCCAAAGGAGGGGGGAATGTTTTAAAGAGCAGGTCCCACATGAGAAGTTTCTGTGTTTTATTTAATTGCTTTACTAGCTCCCTAAAAACTGATTTGGTAGCTGTTACTACCTTCATCTCCTGGTCCAAACACCATATATCAGATCTGACATTGTCACTGGTTTTAGGAAAAAGATAAAGCTGCCAGGTACCTCAGGATATCTAGAAAGCTTGGACAATTTGCTACTGTAATGTGAATGAACAGTGACCCCCACATATTTAGGAGTTTCGTATTTTTTCCTTACACACAGACTGGTTGTACCCGCGCAGTATGTCAGACACATGGGACACATCAGAAATACTGCCTTTAGATTGCCTGTGTCAGCAAACTTGCATTTTTTGTTGTTGTCCTTTGTGAGTGTGTGTCTGTGGGGAGAGTCTGTGGGGGAAGCTGATCAAGCTGCAGCAATTCCTCAAGAATTTTCAAGCAGTCATATAATGGGTATAAAATTAATCTGACATTCCAGTCTAACTGTTTGTGTTATTTTCCATGATGCATTCTCTTGCAGTTTGTTTCTGATGGTTGGTTTTTTTGAAGCACTTGGTCCTAATATCTTGTTAATCCCTTATTCCCTCAATGTGGTTCATTAGAGCCAGAATATGTAAGAGGAAAATCCAAATGCCTTCCTGCAGGTAAGAGGGCATATGCAGTTGTGAAACTGCATATTCTGCAGTTTATGGTTGTAACAACTGTAGCTTAGCTTCTGACCTTTTTTTTTTTAAAAAAAAAAAAAAAAAGGAAGAAGTGTTATAATTTTTTCCAATTTAACTTTTCTGATGGTAAGAATGAGAAGTATTAGTAAGATGGCTGAAGAGCATAACTGAAGAAGTTACCCCTGTTGCAGTGCCTAGTGTGCTTTAGACCTGGCTCCTAAAGAGCTGATTTGCAGGTGGCTTCTCATTCCATTAAAGTTAAACATGGAGTCTGCCCGCTGCTTGTGAAGTGCTGGTAGGTGCTATGGTGGAACCGGAGGGGAAAGCTACCTTTCCAAATGTATTAATGTCCAGCTTCCTGCAAAGCTTAGCAGGCAGCCTTGAGGGAAGGATACACCAGGTGTTGTCTGAAATTCTCAAGCATCTTGGACCTCAAGGAAACATTAGGTTTGCCTGTTAGCCAAACAGCAACCCTTCATGGCTGGCTGTGCTGCTATTTATTTAATGGAAAAGGTGAGAAGGACCCATGTCCTTCTCAGGACAGGCTCAGGCCTCTGTTTACAGACTTGTGGAGTAACTGAAGATGTGCATGTTACACTGGTCTAAATCCCAGAGAAATCCATTTTAACACATGCAGATCACGTGGGACCTGCTCTTTCTGAGCCTTGCTGGGTGACTATATACTTCTCAGCCATTGCTGGCAAACCTAAACCTTTTAACACAAGATTTTGTGTGGTGATGCAAATGCTAACTCTACTCATCTTGGGGCCTGCATGTGAGTGCTTTGGTAAAGAGTGAGAAAAGCCCAGGTTCCTGTCCCTGCAGGACGTCCAGTAGCTCTGATAGACCATGTGGTTGTGCTAATTGATATGAAAACTCTCTGATGAGGCAACAAAGACATAAAACTGCTGAATACTTGGGTAAATTGTGAATCCTGCTCTGCATTTGAGTTTGTGTGTCTGAACACTTTTCCCCTTTAATAACCAGCTGGCGATTCTGTCCTTCCTGCAATTCCTTCTGCCTGTTTCTTCTGCAGTGTTAATGGCAAATTCCTGAAATGGAAGTCCCAAACACTTTGTCATGTCTGGGGAAAACATGGCTGGGAGAGAAGAACTTTGTTAAAACGAGACAGACAGGAAATAATGAGTGCAACCTCTAAATGCTGCTAATGTTTCTTGTTTCCTTCAAACACTAGTGCACCATATGAAAATCTAACTGCTTTTGAGGTTCTAAGCTGCTGAAACAGTGTTTTGCCCTACTCAGTGGTAATCCAGCTGTTGTGAGAATTGACTTCCTACTTTATAAAGTAAGTGGGCGTTTTCCTTTCAGGATGAGTTGATTAATAGTTCTATGTCAGGGTGGAGGCCGGTCACGAGCGGTGTCCCTCAGGGGTTCGTCTTGGGACCGGTGCTCTTTAACATCTTCATCAATGACATAGACAATGGCATCGAGTGCACCCTCAGCAAGTTTGCGGATGATACTAAGCTGAGTGGCGCAGTCGACACACTGGAAGGAAGGAAAGCCATCCAGAGGGACCTGGACAGGCTGGAGAAGTGGGCCCATGTAAACCTAATGAGGTTTAATAAGGCCAAGTGCAGGGTGCTGCACTTGGGTTGGGGCAACCCCAGGTATTTATACAAACTGGGGGAAGATCTCCTTGAGAGCAGCCCTGCGCAGAAGGACTTGGGGGTCCTGATGGATGAGAAGCTGGATATGAGCCGGCAGTGCCTGCTTGCAGCCCGCAAAGCCAACTGTGTTTTGGGCTGCATAAAAAAAGGGGTGGCCAGCAGGGAGAGGGAGGTGATTGTCCCCCTCTACTCTCCTCTTGTGAGGCCCCATCTGGAGTACTGTGTCCAGGCCTGGGGCCCCCAGCACAGGAAGGAGCTCTTGGAATGGGTCCAGACGAGGGCCACAAAGATGATCA
>NW_010098518.1:0-515 GCF_000699245.1 Pterocles gutturalis
GTTACGGGATGCGGTGGGTTTGTGCACACGTGGGCTGGTGGGGCGGAGGAGGTTCCTCCTCTTCTGCTCTGTTACATGATGTGCTGTTTGAATTTATTTGAAACATCAAGAAATTAATGCCTTAACTTCCAAACTACAAACTGGGACATCATTAGCTGGTCTATAATTTGCTGTCAAAGTAACCTGTAATCCAGAGGCCAAAAATAGAAGAAAGATTTTGTCTAACAGATGTTTTCACACTCAGAGACTCAGCCTACAATTAGTCGTGCAGGAATTTAATTGTGATACAGCTACTGTAAGCTCTGCTGAGGAGCATCCACAAAGGAGGGTGAAGCTATTGCAGGTTTCCAAGGAACAGCTGTTTTGACCTCACTCTAGTTACACTTGTGCACCAGATCCCAAAAGGAGGATGTCACCGTTGAAAGGTTCATAATTGTACTTATTTCCTGTATTTACAAATGACAGACATCTTTTAAATTAAACCTATATTTATTATTATCATGAGATCACAATGT
>NW_010098519.1:0-4615 GCF_000699245.1 Pterocles gutturalis
CTGCGATTTCAAAATATGCTTCGTTAGCTCATGAGTGTGTTAGTGGCATCCGCAGGTAGGCTGTGACTGTAGCCGTGTTCATGAGGTTAGGAAATACGGCAAATACTACTGCAATTCCTGTTCCAGGAATTAAATAGCTGTCTCAGGGCTATTTTTCCTGCAAGTCTCTGCAGGAAGGAATACATCTGCTGGCTTGTGCGTTGCAGGGGCGAGGAGATGCCAGAACTGTTAGACACGCATGGTGTCATAGCCCCGGCTGGGCTCTGTGGGTACGTTTGGACACGGTTTCCTGTGATGGCTCAGGGAGTGGAGGAGCCGGTGTGGCCATGTTCAGTTCATCGGAAAGTGAGCTGCAGGCTGCACATGACGCTGCAGCTGCCACAAAGAGGCAGGCTGCACCAGCGGGGTGTGATGGGGGACGGAGAGCGGCTGCCTCGCTGTCCTCCTGACAGCCCCAGAGCTCCTGACTTCGCATCAGCTCTGTCACAACCTCCTCCCTTCCTCAGGAGGAGAATGCAGCTGCTGTGAAGCAAAACCAAATCCCTCCCATCCCTCTCGGTAGCACTGACCCTTTGCATGAAACTTCAAAAACCAGAGAGTTTGAACAACCTTTTTTAATTGCTTAATTGGTAGCCGAAGAGGGTTTTCTTTGCTGTTTCATTCTCCTAAGGCTCTAGAGGAAGCCAACCCAGGACCAGACTTCGGGAATTCAGTGACTCCTGCACATGGCTAAAGGAGGGTTTATCCAGGGGGAAAATCTTTGATATAGTGACGGAAAGCTTTGGATACCTGGTGAGCCACAGAAATGATCATATGCAAGCTCGTGTTGCTTGTGTGTATCTGAATCATAACACTCAGCGTTGACAATCCCCGGAGGCAGGGAGGTGACTCTGGTGTGTCTCAGCCGCTGGGTGCCAGGCGGGCATGGCCGGTTTGCCAGCACAGAGGCAGAGGGATGCTTCTGCTGGGAGGGATGGTGTGAGGCGCTTCCTGGAGATGGTGCAGCCGGGATGGGGCTGAGCTCCCGTGCCTCCCGGTTGCCTGGCTCACATCACCTTGTGCTGTGCTCCATGGGAGGATGAATTTGCCCTTGCTGCATTATAAAGGCAGCTGCAGCAGCCAGCAAATGAAAAATGGGAAAATAGCTGCCCTGTTGTGACCTGCTGAGAAGTCGGTTTTTCTGTTTGTGAAGGATGAGGGCTGGAATGAGCCTGCAGTGATTTCAGCTGGTGGCACCGGGAGGTTGGGGGATTTTCCAGGCCAAGGTTTCAGTGATAGGATCCGGTCCGTCTGGTCATCTAGTGAATCTCCCCAAGCTGTAAAATGGCTTTTTCAGAAGAGACTTGTGTGTTGTACAAGAAAACTATAGCAAACCTCTCCACAGAAATGAAATAGCCAGAAGTGTGTGTGTGCAAGTGACTAAGTCAGGGTGATGCCCATGGCTGTGGCAGGGGTGGGGGGGGGACACAGGAGTGTTCAGTGCCTGGGTATCAGCTGGGAGCTTCTCTTCACCTCGTGCTGTTTAGGGCTCCTGATGCTCCGTGAAGTTGTTCTGCTGGCGGAAGGCTGAATGTACTTTGAAATGGTAGATCTTGACAGTGTGGAAAAAAATTGAGGATGATAATTCAGTTTTATTTTCTGTACATGTGAAAGCAGCACATGCCTAAAGCGATGTGGTTGGTAACCTGTTTTCTGTTCAGAAAAAACTCCTTCCAAAGCCAGTTCAGAAGGTGGAGACTTGCTTTGGAAATGAAGGCGTCTCTGGTGTGTCAGCCAGGGAACAAATGGGGTTATGTAATTTGGTTTAGTGAAGTGGTGTTGTCACTTAAATAGGTCTGGTATTTTTATGCAAATGCGGGGTGAGGATGGTGTTTCAAAAGCTCACACTTGAGTGTCTTGTTCCTGTGTGCTGCTCAGAAGCACTGCTAATGAAGGAACCGCAGCCATTGTGCTAATTCGACTTTAGTTGCCAGGGAATATTGAGTTCCGAGATGCAGCGCACATCCCGGGGGTGGTGTCGCAGGGTTCACGGCGCAGGAGCCGGCTGAGCTGGTCCCAGGGCGATGCCAGCAAGGCTGTTCAGTGGCTCAGACCTCCCGGCGCTGCCCCAGAACCGCAGGGCTCACGTGAAAAATGTTCAGGAAGCGTGCTCGTTTTGTTCTGCTGCATAAATCCATCTTAATTCGCAATTCTGCTGAGCACCTTGTCAGAAATAGGATAAACTGAGACTGTTTGAATACCAGCAAACCATTTGAGTACCTTCCACTTCTAGATGTGCTTGCTAGAGATGCTGAAAGGCCCTTCACCCCCCCAAAGCTGACCCATTTCCAGTAGCTTGCCCCAAAACGCCCATCCCCTGAAGTCCTTGAGCTGTGGGTGTGACCTGTTCTGTGTCACGTTGCTGTCCACCTGGCAAGTCCCTGAGTCCTCTTGGTGGCTTATGGCTGGTAGATACCTCCAAACAAAGGAGGAATGGCATAAACGCCCTTTTTGGCACTCCCTGCCCTGATGGGTGACAGTTGTGACCGAGCCCGTGTGCTCTGAGGGTTTGGGTGGGACAGGAGCGGTGGCCGTCACAGCTCAGCCCAGCAGGACGATGCCTGAGGAACGTGGGTGTTCTGTGTCCATATACACCCACTCCCCCCATGCAGGGCAGGGTCTTCCAGGGAGGAGGGATGCTGGGTGCCGTGTCACCTGGAGGTGGTGGGTCCCTCCTGGGGCCGTGACACCCTGCAGCTGCCACCACCCAGCCGCTCCCTGCGTGCCCCTTGTCCTGGGGTGCCAGCTGATGCCCTGATGAGGCTTTAATCTCCTCGAGGAATGTTTCCCAAACTGAATAGATTCTGCTGTTGAGAAATCTGTCATTAAGCCTTCATTTCCTTTTCCCAGTTTAATCCCGTTACTTCCCGCTGTAAGCCCCTTGCCTTGCTCAGTCGTTCCCCTCCCGCCCTCGTCCCTGCCTTGCCTGCGTGCTGCGGGAGGGAGCTCTGATGCCAGTCCCTCTCCGCCCTGACACACGGGACACGGCCGTGCGAGTCCCCCCGCTGGCACCTCCACAGGGCCTTTAGGTACATGGGAGCCCGAGGTGACACCTCCTGACACAGGCAGAGCTCCAGAAGAGGCCCGGGGCTGTGCATCACCCGCAGCCTGGGCTGTGCTGGGTCCCTAAAACCTTGTTCACTTGCTGGATCAGTTTGCTGAGAGCTCGCTGTAGCAGGCACAATGACTTTTTAAAAAATCTAAGCGTAGTCCCCAGGAAAACATGACAAGAGGTGTCTTCCCCCCGCACTGGGTTCAGGGTGAGAGCTGTCGGGTATTTTTGTTGTCGTGAATGATGTGAGTTGCTGTTTGGGGATCATCTGGATTGGGATTTCATTAGTCCAGGAACCTCCTTGAAGTTGTTATCACATAAGCACTTTGATTACGAAACACAGCCCCATCCTTTATGCTTTTTATTTATACGCACGTCCTATGTTTAGACCTCCCCTCCTCGCCCTGAGCCTGTGCTCCAGCCGGGTCGGAAGGACTCACGGACGCGTCTCCTTCTGTCTAATCCAGGGATCACTGCGAGGGGAGCAGTGTAACGCAGCCGCTCGTAGTGCCCTGCGTCAGAGCCAGTTTGGGGATATGTTAATCCAGGGATTAATGAGAGAATAGACGTGCCTGGGGACTCTGTAATCTGGGGATTACCGAGAGGACTGGGAGCAGGTGATGATGCGACTGACCCGCAGCAGATGGGCTGGGAGAGCCCCTGGTCACCGGTGGTGGCACGTGCGGGGCTCACACCCATCTGTGGGGACA
This sequence comes from Pterocles gutturalis, assembly GCF_000699245.1. NCBI lineage: Eukaryota > Metazoa > Chordata > Aves > Pterocliformes > Pteroclidae > Pterocles > Pterocles gutturalis. The sequence continues at coordinate 3,802 of NW_010098519.1, forward strand.
GGGCGGGGGTCTCCTTGGGCATGTGGGGCAGAGGCACAGGGAGCTCTGGTGGGGAACTGCTGAAGGTCCAGGGGGAAGCAGCCTTGTGAAGGGGAGCAGGCTTGGGAAACTTTCCCATGGGATGGTCAACCCTTGTGAGCATTTGGCTTCTGCAGGAAGAGACTGTTCAAGGTCACTGTCAGGGTTTGCTAAACACAGAGGGACCACCTCTGGCTCAGGAGACCCCTGAGCTGAGCGTTGTTTGAGGGTGGGAGAATATTAGTGGAAGCACGTTGCGTGGTTCCCCTGTCTGTGTGCATCTCCTGGTGTCCCCTGGAGACGGGATGCTGAGCTGGGCGCGCTGTTGATTTGGCCCAGTGTGGCCTTGCTCCAGGGCGAGGTTCTTGTGGTCGCTTGTGTGAACAACGGTCTGCGGGGCTCTGCCAAGCCCCCCACGCCCCTCCCCAGAGAGCGGGTGAGATCCTGTGCCGGGAAGGTCAGTGGGCGGTGGGGCTGAACAGCGGATGCCCTGGCAGGCGGGTAATCCTCAGCTGCCCTGAGCTCTGGGAGCTGGAGCAGGGGTGTACCCTGCCTGAGGGCTCAGTGGGGCTCGGCTTCGTGGAAGAGATCCTTTGTGAACGTAAGCCCCAGCTGCTAGGGCTGCTGGAAATGCCACTAGTGTGGGCTGGTGACCCCCGTACCCCTGTCAGAGGCGCGTGCCGGTGCGCACAGAGGTGAGACCCGCGGAGCCGCACACGCGTGGCGGAGCCGAGGCGCGTTGACATGGCAGGATGCTGACCAGGCAGGGTAAAAATAGCAGCTGGCCCCCCCCCCC
>NW_010098519.1:4747-4965 GCF_000699245.1 Pterocles gutturalis
CGCTGGGGGGATGCGGGCACCCAGCGATAGCAGAGCTGCTGCCCAACGGGTCTGCCTGGAGCTGGGGAGTAAACGCCAAAACCCTCACCGACTTCTCATCTCTGCGTCTTTAAAGCATAGCACTGCTTTGACTCCCAGATACCCGGCAGCCCCCTGCAGAGCCCCCGAGCTCCTTGCAGCCCTCCCAAAGTCCCCGGGAGTGAGGGGACAGGCAGCTG
>NW_010098519.1:5018-5693 GCF_000699245.1 Pterocles gutturalis
TCTGGAAGGGTGAGGTACAGCCGTGGCCGTCCTGCCCTGCGCCTGGGCACCGGAGCCCAGGTGTGGAGATGCTCAGCGCATTGCCAGAAACCCTGCACACAGCTTGCATCCGGCCACCCTCCCCAATAAAGACGTAATAGAGCCGTTAGAGTCAATGTCTCCATTCAGAGCCGTAGTGTGAGCCTGATTTCTTGAGGGGAAACATTTGACGGGTCTTTGATGGAGAGGTTTTGTTCTCCCGGAGCAGCTGCAGTCAGGGACAGAGCGGGGAAAGGCTCTGCTCCTCTTGCATCGCTGGCCTTTGCATCGCTCCGCAGGCACCAGTCAGCAGGACCCCCCCGCTCAGGGTGGCAGCGAGCAAAGGGGGTCCTGGGTGCTGCTGTCGTCCTTGACACCCTTGTGTTGTTCCCCATCAGGTTTGCAGCTGCATCCAGCTGTTAACTGAGTTGGGATGTTCTTTGCCCTCAACAGTCAAACACGGCAGAAGGGTCCTGAGCTGGGTGTTTTCTGTGAGCAATGCAGACTTCATGCTTTCCTCGTGTCGGGTTCAAGCTTGTCCTGAGCTCCTCGCTCCTCCGAATCTGTCTGGTGCGGTGTTGCCCAGGCAGGGCTGGCCCGTCTTGGACACCAATTTCTGTTGCAAGGGCTGGTGCTGGCTGGTGAAGGAGAGCTGCC
>NW_010098519.1:5811-6186 GCF_000699245.1 Pterocles gutturalis
TGCTTTGTCTGGGAGAGGGAGCCTCTGCCGAGTTCCTGAGAAGAGCTGTGTGGTCCCTGCCGGGAGCCCAGTTTGTTTCGGGGGCAGTTTGCAAAGGATGCTGTAGTACTTTGAGGTGCGAGAGGTACCTTGGGAAGAAAGAAAAATGCCGAACGGGTTATGAGCTTTTGGTTGCAGCCTTGTGGGGGTCTGCAGGAATCGCAGGAGCCCAGGAAGCAGGGCTAGGGGAGAGAGTGGAGTGGTTTCCAGGTGGCTGGTGTATCCAGAAGGATCCTGCCTCCCATGCAATGCCGTTTGTCTGCATGGCACAGGATTGCTCTGCAGCCTTTTTGTTTCCTTTAAAAACTGTTTCCTCGTTGCTCATGTGCAGCAGCC
>NW_010098519.1:6215-7568 GCF_000699245.1 Pterocles gutturalis
TAATGCCGGGCTAAAGCAGGTCCTGTGAATGGAAAGGTAACCGAAATAGCAACCAGGAACCAAAATAGACAGCTGAGCTCCCATTTTGATCTTCTCCATCCTGCATCTCAGTTGATTCCGTGGTGCAGTTGTAAAACGTGACCATTATCTCTGCTTCCCAAGTAGGCAAATTGCTGTGATTTTCCTACCCTTGGATCAGTCCGTATCCATATTCTCTGAATAACAATAAAACGTTAATGGAGGTAAAGACTGTTATCTCCCTCATGTCTATTTTGTCATTGGAATAACAACTTTAAATGTTAAGAGTGCTGAGATTTATAGATGCCAAGGCTGCTCAGCAGAAATAAATCATGCTCCATAGTGCACATTACCGTTTATTGCTGCTGTATTATCCGAAGCCAGCGTGGGTGGTGGGTGTTAACCCTGTGATAACATCCTCAAAGGGGTTTTGAAACAATTTTGTAGTCTGATTTAAAAATTCTGTTGTCTGCCTGGTTTGATCTGCAGCCCATTTAGTGCAGGGGTATGGAAGTGGAAACTATCCCAAATGCTGATGACAGGCTCCCCAAGAGGCACGGCAGCGGGAGAAGCCCTGGGTCCCGATCCAGCCGCAGTTTCAGCTGCAGCTCCCATGAGCCCAGCCCCGCGCGTGGCTGCCTGCACACGGTCTTGTTCAAGGCTCTGTGGAAGATCGCTGCTTTTTGTAAGCTTCATCTTGGTGTTTTCATTCTCGATATAAAATTCTCAGTGACATACGCATTGATAGCACGATGAACGTCCTTCCGCCGTTATTTAACGCGTCCCCTGAGCCCTGGGTTGGGCAGCGCCCTGCCCTCGCCCAGCCCTGGCACTTGGCTCCCGAGGGACGGGATGATGTCCTGCTGTCACAGCACAGTGATGGACGGCTTTGGGCTGGCACTCGGTGCCCAGTGCCAGTGCTCGGGTGCCCAGTGCCGGTGGCTGCGTTATGGTGTTGGTGCCACCAGCCTTGGGGGGGCTGAGGGCAGCGTTTGGGGTCTGCCCGCACTGCTGTGCCACCGGTGGTGCAGAGATGAGCAGCGTGGCCTCGGCGTGAGTCCCGGGGCATGGCCTCACTCCTTTGCTGGTCTGTGAGTCGAGGAGAAGCCACTGACCCTGATGCATTTCTGCCGCCGCCCCGCAGCAGTCGTGGCTGATGGGCAGCGTTGGCGGGGTGACGGATCGCTGCACGTGCAGCCAGGTGAATTGTACCAGTGAGACGGGGAGGAGGTCTGAGGAGCGCGGGGGAGCCCGTCCTGCCACCTTGCGCTGTTTGCAGCGCTGTGATGAATGCGTCTCGCTGCGGAGCTCAGGCTGATGGGCGCCAGATGCCGA
>NW_010098519.1:7578-18421 GCF_000699245.1 Pterocles gutturalis
GGCTGTGGCTTGTTGAACACCTGGTTCCTGCACATTGAACGCACTCAGATGCGTGGTGCATGGCACTGAGCGCCGACGCTCCGCTGTGCGTGGTGCCGCTCCCACAAAAACCCGCTGCTGGGAAGAGTGCCCGTCCCCGTGTGTGGCATTTCAGGGCATGGCCACCCTACGGGAAACGCCCCGAGGGCTGAGGTGTGCACGGCACTCGCTGTCTGGGGCAGGGGATGGGGTGTGCTGCAGCAGGTCAGGTGTCGGTGGAGGTGGAAGCTGCTCCGACCTCTCCTGGGAAGCTGTGCTTGGAAACGCGTGTCTGTGTGGCATCAGGAATGGAAGAGGGAGAATTAGAGAGGTGGTTTCTGAGAGCCGTCCCTCACCATCCCTAAATAAACTTGGCCTCAGTTGCGGCAGGCTGACAGACCCTTATATTGTAATAACAGCAGGAGCAGCGTTGCTTTGTAACTGGCTCCCTGCTGAAATTTCTGGCTAGCAGGAGCGGCGTGCCAGATGTCTGCTCGCGATTGCCACTGGTTGTGAAGATCAGTTCGGGGGTAATGCTCTCAGCTGGAGGACACGAATAAAGCCAGTGTCCGGGGGGGCTGGTTTGTTTGCCTGATTCCTTGGCAGAAGCCAGAGTCCCCTTGCACAGGCCCAGTGCAACGGTGCAAACATCTCTGCAGCAATCACCTTCTGCAAAAAGTCCTTACACTAGGAGACACCGGGGTGAGTGGGGATCTGCCCGTCTCCTAACAGGAATGTTCCGCTGTGGCTGTGCGGGATGCTTAGGAGGAGACAACGCAGGCTTGCCACACTTGGGCATTTGATCTAACGTAAGAACTTTCTAATGAGGATGTTTAAGAGTTAATGACGTGACACTTTGCTCCCTGCTGCAAGCCCGAGATGCGTGTGAGGATGTGGGGAAGTGGATCATCTTTTTTTTGGCTTTGTGTCACCCTAATGCATTATCTCCATCTGGTTGTCTCCTCCCGCCTCGTGGCCCTCAGCTGGAAGTAAGTGTCTACCGTGGCTATTAATAGCTGAATCCTGCAACAGTCTGCTCCTGCAGATGGGATTCTCCGCTTCTGAAGCCTAAGACTCGTTACCAATAAAGCAATACGCTGTGTGGTCCCCAGTACAACCAGGCTTGCTCTGAGTTGGGGTCTCGGGGCCAAACGCTGCCCTCGGTTCCTGCGTGAGGGTTGCCCATCAGTGTCCTGGCCCGCGGACCCCCGACCAGCGTGTTGGCACTTGTTAGGAGGAAAAAGGGAGAGAAAAGACAAGCTGCCTCGACCTGGGAGCGGCTGGAGGGTGCTGGGTGTGCGTGGGACAGCTCCGGGGGGCAGGTGGGGCTCCTGTGGTGGGTCCCCAGCAGGAGAACGTCCCGTGGTCGGGGTGCGGATGTGGGCTCTCAGCTCCATGCAGGGCAGGAGCGTCCTGTGATGGACCTGCCGAGGACAGAGCAGCGGGAGAGCGGTGGGGGTGAGATAGAGACTCCTTCGGAGGCAGGAGGAGGGACTGCACCGAGCTGTGTTTAGAGAGGAGCCGCCAGAAATTGCTCCGAGCTGTGCCCGTGTCCGGTGTGCTTCCCCTGGCCAGGGACCTGCCAGCCCCGGGAGCCAGCGAGGTTTGCGGGCTTATTCTTAAAGGCTTCATTTCTTAATTAAGAGAAAAACCTGCTGTTAAAACTGTGAGGTTGGCTTTGGATTTGTTTTACCTCTCCTTGCACGTTTCGGAGGGAGGTGTCTCCTCAGGGATGCTCGTGTCCCCATGCGTGGGAGGCATCCAACCCTGTGGGGGTCCTGCCCCGTCTCTGCGGGGGTGGGGGAAGCATCCTGCCCCAAGTCTTTGGGGTGTTTCTATACTGTGGCTTGGCCATGGGGAGCACTCAGGGGGTGAATGTGTCCAGCACCAGGCTTGCTCTCCAACCAGAGGCACCGCAGCTGCTGGTGCTGCTTCGTGCCGTCTGCGGTTGCGAGGTCCTGAGAGCACGGAGCTGTCACCTCGCTGGCCACGATCGTCACGGCTCCGGGCAGAGATGTGCCCTGGTTGGAAGTGCCACCGCGCTGCAGAATTCCCGACTCCTGGGGCACTTTGTTCTCTATCTTTGGAGAGCCCTCGCCTCACCAAACCTCCTTCTTCCCCTGCAATCTGTTTCTGACAACGTGTGAAGTTATTGACAAGGTGATGAAATGTGGTGGACTGGGGTTTGCCAGAAAAAGAAGGCTTTTCTCCTCTGCATATGCCCTCAGATGAAACCATCCCCCTGTAAAACCCGTGTGCCAATGCACAGCATGCCAGGGTCGGAGTGGCGACTGCTGGCGGTGGCCGCTGGGCTGGTGGCCTCGTGGCCCGTGGGTCCCACGAGACCTTCTCAGAGCACGTGCAGCCCCCGGAAGAGATCCGGGTGGTAATTAGCACGAGAAAAATGCACCGTGATACCATCCTCATGAGTTCTCCCCTGTCGGGTGCTGGGCTCTGCTCACCGAACCCCGTCCCTTCTGCCGGGTTGGGATGGACCTGCTGCAGTTCATCACCTGGACGAGGAGCGGGTGTCAGTGCTGTTCTGCACAGTCGGTCTCGAGGCGCATCTGGTTCACATCAGCTGGGTGTGCTGGGGCGTTGTGACGTGCTGGGTGTGCGGGCAGGAGTCGCTGCAGTGCGTGGGGACGGTGATGGGGACACCGGCAGGAGCCGGTGCCGATGGGGCTCCACAAATGGTTCACCAGCTGCTTCAGCGGGTTAGCAGGAGAGAACACGAGTATGGTCAGATGCATTAGATGGGGAGATGCTCCCAATGGATGATGGTGATTCCAGCTCATCCAGATGCAGCTTTTGGGAACAGTTTGTTTGGAAAAATCCCATCTTGGCAGCGTGCTTGGAAAGACTTTAGTTCTGCAAAGTTAATGTTTGATTTTAGGTGGCATTTATTCTCGGCTATTCCATGGCCTCCCACTGTCCTGGCAGAGATGCCAGAGATGCCTTTCTGCCCGCTCGCTCCACGGCACGTGGGGATGCGGATCCCCAGTCCCCAGCCTGGCGGGGAGCTGCGGGGGGGCTCCTTCCCCAGCCCTTCCAGCAGAAATGGGGGCTGCCTTTTCCCGGTGTGGGTTGGTCTCTGCACGGCAGCAGGTTGAACTGGGAGCTTGTTTTAACCATTGCGCTGGGTTACCTCCAGCACGAGCATGCAAGCAGACAGTTGGGCTGTCGGGATTTAGCTTTTGTTACACTCCTGGCAGTGCTGATTGGAGGCTGGGAGGCTATTTTAGGTATATTTAATTATGGCTTTTTCTTGCTTAGCCAGTAGCTGTGGTACGATTATTAACCTGTAGTGAGAAACATTAAAACAGATGGGGGATATCCAAGGCATTCTTTCGTCCCATCCCCCTCCAGAGGATGGGGAAAACAATATTTACATTTATCGACGAGCATTGTTTGCTGGCGAGCAGGGTTTGTGGGCAGTTTACTGTATGTCTTTCTCTTGCTTTCCCAAAGCCATTGATTTCTGCAGCGTTGAAATTAGAAAACAAGAGGCCTATAAAATGATGCTATTCCTGTATTTTAAAATGGAGTTTCAGCCTCCTGCTGTCTTTTTATCGGTTTCCCCCTTCCCAGCCCTGCCGAATGTTGCTGCAGTCAGCATGTTGTAATTGGCCGGTGGTGCTCCGGGCCCTGCCGGTGTCACTTCAGCCCAGCGGCTTCGCTGCCGTTCCGGGCTCCCCGTGCTGCGGAAAGTGCCCGTGCTCCTGCGCTGCTCCTCCTGGGCTGGACGGGCTGGGAGTGCTCGGCTGATCGCTTCCTGTAATTAAATTCTTCACGAGGAATAAAGTTAATCTTCCCAGAGGATGTAAAACCCAACCCGCAGCCTGGGCAGGCAGCACCGCTGGTGTTTACGGTGCCTTTATCCACGCGTAAAGGGTCCGCTCCCAACCCAGAGGCAATTAGTATAATGAGATAGTCCTTGTCCTGGGCCAGGGATGGATAACAATGAACTGTAACGGATACGGCAGCTTTCTGCTGAAGATTCCACAGATTTTTCAAGGTCGGAAGGGACCGTTCTGCCTGTTCCTTTGGCCTCTGGTCCCCGCAGCTCCAGCCCCATCCATCCAATGGGGTCAGTGGCTCTGCCCGCCAGGGCTTGGGGCTGATCCAGGGGTTTTGTTGGTTTTTAAATGTTTTTAGATTAACGTTTTCTCAGCCCTACGGTGCTCAATGAGGTTGGCAGAGAGAAATCGAAGAGACTTTCCCCGACTCTTTTTCTCTGTGTTTGTGTAAACACATTAATAAACTAATTGACCAAATCCTCGCTGGCTGGCGGAAGCATTAGGCTCGCTATGGGTAGCTGGCTGAACCATATGGTTTGGTCCCAAGGCTTCTTTGGGTTTTTAGAAGAGGTTCAAAAGTGCCTGTTTGCATCATCTTGAAACATTGACATTCCAAGCACAAATAGTTTTGCATAATTTATTACTCTCGCCGTAGCTTTGCTCATACTCCTGAGTTCAACTTCGGAGTACTGCATCCTCACTCGTAATTATTGATGTGCAGCAAAACAAAACAACACTGAGTGCCATCCAAGCACTGCTGTGTTTCATTTGATGGAGAAACTCGAAGTTCTTTCATAGTCATAACATTTCTTGTGCATTTTTTAAGAGCCAAAGTCAGAATAAAAATAAACTTTCAAGCGTCCATTAGCATTTGCCCTTCCTGGAACACCGACCGACCAAAATCAAGTGCTGGTGGAAAGCAAATGTGTGTTACCTGGATGGTGCCAGGTGCTCGCCATCAGCTGTTTAATTGGGTCAATTAAGGTGTATTTGTCAGTTCCACTTCCATTTAGAGTGAGATCCGCGTGCCAGCTCTCACACCGTGTCTCAGTGCAGCGATATTTCAGCTGCAAACAAAACCAGGGAGCGTTTGGATGTGACACAACTATCACTTGCTCCCCCCAATTTATTTGCACTCCGGCACTGGAAGGATGCTCTTTGCCTTCACAGACCGTCCTCTTCTCTTTAGCTTGCGGGTCTCCTCATGCTGAGTTTCCCGTTCTCACCATGCCCACACAGCCCCTCTCAGGTGCTGCAGGAGCCCCTGTGTTGTTTTTAGCCAGATTTATTTAATTTGACCCCAAACTGCTTTGCAGCAGCCCCCAGCCATGTAAAACCGGGTGCTCTGGGCTGCGTTGCAGCCTCACTCTGGAGGTGAGGCCGCCTTTCCATAGCAGCTCTTGGCTTGATCCTCGGTCCCTGGAAATTGTTTTTTTCTGATGAAGGCCTGGGACTGATGTCTGTTGCTTTTCCATCATGATTTAAAAAAAACCCAAAAAACAAAAAACCAAAAAAACCCAACTGTGGCCGCCCCAATTTACAGTTCGTGTTTCAAGAAAATGGCTCTCATGTCTTGCCAGCCCTCAGCACATTCACTTGTTAGATTATCCGTATGCTAATGAAGTGTGAAAATCAGCCAAATAACAACTCTCTGTAATCGCTTAATGTCCCCAGAGCATTGTGGCTTTTTATTATTATTATTTTATGATTTGTGACCCATTCTGAGTCACGTTTCTGCAGGGCGTTCTTCCAACAACTGAGGTTAATTGCTATTTTCACTTTTTCCCCTTCCGAAAGACGCCCAAACATGTGCTCACAACCCACAGCATGGTTTGCATTTTCCATTTGGAATGAAGTAATCCCTGGATTTTCAGTAGAGTGGGGAGCAGCTTCCCAGCACAATCGCTAAAATCCACACCACTGCCCCGGCTCGCACCCGGGCGTGTTGGAAGGGGCCACGTGGGGATCCTGCGGTCGCTTTTGCTGCGATGGCTGTTTGGAGGGAGCGATGCTGCCCCTTGTCCCCCCCCTTGACCGTGTCCCCGTCCCCAGGATGAAGCACAGTCTCGCTGTGCGTGCAGGCAGCCGCAGCAGTGACCTGCCCAGACCTCTGCTCTGGGACATGAACACTTGCTGGGCCCCAGCGCCCCGTCACTGCCGCAGGGACGCCGGCACGAGCGGTTACGGCTGCTGCAGGCGGTGCCAGGCGGGCACATCCCAGCCAAGGAGGATGTTGCACTGGCGGCGTGTCATCCATACCTAGAGCTCCTTCATGGCATGAACCGATGTCAGTGCTGCGTCTGGATGCTGCATCACCCTGCCCGAGATGGGTGTGTGCAGGCTGTCGTGGTACCATCCCTCTCTGAAGCTGAAATTGTCCCAAATTTGTGCGTGTTCCAGGGCAGCACCAGGCACGCCGAGGCTCGGCCGGGCTGGCCGTGATGCTCCGGGTCATGGCGGTGGGCAATGCTGCGGTGTCCGGCCAGGAGCTCGGAGCTGGAGCTGGCTGTGGCGCGGGGCTGAGGCAGGTTGAGGTCTGTCCGATGTGTGGCCAGAGTCAAAGTCCGTCATTCGATGGATGGTGAGCCTCAGCAGTGTGAGGAGAGGGACCCAACGCTGTGCCTGCGGATGAGCACCGGGCAGGCCCTGGATGGCGTGTAACAGCAGCGATAGCTAACATCTGGTGACATCTGGTGACACCTGGTGACCTACTTTCTCTTTGGCAACACAGAGAGGAACAGAGACGGGGCACTCGCTCTTATCTCCCGGGTGGTGGTTCATATTTGCAAAGCCTTGAAGATGGTCTGTAGGAGAACACGCCCTTTATCGCTGCAGGTTCTCAGTGGAAGTTGTTGGATGTTGGGTAATTACGGGTGTTTGGTGTTGCCCATGGGTGCTTGAGACACACTCTGCAGCCCTCCTCCTCCGGGTCTGAGCCATTTTTCACGCTTGCCCCGCTCCTCTCGTGTCGATAACCGGCTCATGGGCAAGATCTCTGTGCTCGTGGTGCCGCGCTGTCACCGCCGTACACAGGCTGAGGGGGCACGTTCTCCACCGCTGACCAGAGCTTTGGTCAAAGTCTGGGCAATAGAAGAAAAATATTTCTCTGCCTTCTTTTGTGACGGGGCCCTAACTCCTGGCAAATTCCATTTTATATTGCCTGTGCAGCGCAGGGTTGTTAGAAAAGCACCATACGTGAACCGCGGTGTTTGCGGTGGCGGTGCTGCAGAGGAGTGTTCCAGTCCCGGGACTTTGCCTGGCGTCGGTGTTGCTGTTCGTGGATCTTCGGCCACGGCCGTCGCCAGGTCTGGGCGAGCGAGAGCTTCCTGCGGCTGCTGGGCCCTGTGTGTGGCAGGATCATTGTTGTGTTTGTCTCTGCGTTTGTCGCCAGTTGTAGAACAGACAAATCCGTTTCCCATGCGCTCTAGTTAATTTTGCCGTGTCACTGTGTTAACGGTAGGACCTCACTAGGAACAACCAGGTTCAGCCGCGACGCCGGTTCCTGCCCGGTGGCAGATGAACAGTGTTGAGATCATCTCAGTCCAACGATTTTTCCCAAAATATTTTGTACCAATGCTGCCGCGGGAAGCGCTGTGTTTAGCTTCAGTGGTACACCCCGACACCAGGAACAGAGCTCCTAGCAAAGACCTCTAATTCCCTGTCAGAATCAACTTAATTAAATCCCATCTGACTGGGAGAGGCTTTTCATTTGATCTGATGAACGTCCAGGCTTCCATTTGGACGCTTATTACATCCCGGAATTCATTCCCTGAGAGCAAGCGAGGTTTGTTTGCCCGTTTCCCCTGAAGATAGATTAAAATAAATCCAGATAATGTTTTCTTCCGAGAGGACAAAATCCCTGGCAGGATGGTCAGTTAGAAGTGAAGAGTGAGGGGGGTGATTTTTTGATGTGTGACACCGACCCGTGGGTACCCCGGCTGCGGGGTGCTGGCCTGGCCGGCCCCCCCACAGCCCCTTGGCTCTGTGAGGAGGAGGAGGTTGGTCTGAGCCGGTTGCCTGGAGAAGGACAGGAGTCTGTTGGTGCTGGGATGTCCTCAGGTGCCGTTGAGCCCATGGTGGGGCTGGGGACAGTCCCTGGAGCGGGAGCTGGGGCACGGCAGGTGGGAGGGGGCTCCAAAAAAGGCGATGCCGTCACGCAGCACCAGCCCCACCGTCACCCCGCGGGGAGCTCAGAGAAAAGCAGGGACCGGTCTGAGCTCTGCAGACTGCTCTGGGGGACCTTCCCTCCTTCAGCGCTGGGAATCCTGCTCGTGGCTCGGGGGGAGGATGGACGGAGGGTCCATGCTCTCGGAGAGGCTTTGCTGGGGAGCCGTCCGCGGGTGCCTGTCTGGTGTCACTAGGGGTCCCGCAGCGTGCTGCCGTCCGTGTTCTGTGCAGGATGGTGACGGTCAGCAGCCAGGCGAGGAGCCGGCCAGGGGCAGCTTATTAAAGACATCCGTTCTCCCACGTTAGGCATTGATTCTTGTTATCAGAACCTAGCAGGTCCTGCAGGTAGCACAACCGTGACCTCTCCATTTCAGATACGGGTTGAGCAGTGATTTATCGCTGAGGGACATCAGCGAGGTTATTTCTTCTCTGGGCAGACAGGAGGAGGCATTCCAGGGGTGCAGTAGATCCTTGTGTAAGTGAGGAGCAGGGCGGCACAGCCGGGTGCATGTGTGAAATTCCCCATCGGTTTCAAAAATAAATATTTGTTATTTACATTTGCAATTTATAAACCGAGTGTTTTTCATTCTCTGTGACATACCAGCCAGAGACACAGTCCTTCCTCCCTCGGACCAACCACGGGCCGTCCCCAGGGCGAGGGCAGCACCGGGAGCACCCAAGTGCACCCGCAGCTCGGCTCCGGGCGCTGCCGGGTGCTGCCACGGTCACTGAGCCCAGCGAAGGCGGGTCCCCTGCTTGGTCCCCTGCTGCCTGCTGCGCATTGACATCGGGAGGGCTCTGCAGGGGCTGGTGCCTGTCACGGTTTCTGAACCATGACATCAAATGATGCTGAGTGCTCCCAGGTACAGAAACGTGCACACGCTGCCAACCGGTACCGGCAGAAACGCAAAGTTCAAATGATGGACTCGTTTATAGCTATAATCTCCTCCTTCAGCTGCTGCACAAATTACTTCTAAGCAATTCATTTCAGTGGCTCAGAGCATCACTTAATGAACCTAGCACTAAATTGAAAGAAAGAAAGTTTAATTAAAATACTGCATGGAAAATGTCCTGAGACAAGCTCTTCCAGGGGCAGATTGAAAGTGATGGCACAGGCATCCAGCTCCTGCTGGAAGAAATGTTAAAGTAGCAGAAAATAGAGTTTATTATGAGCAGACAGAATGTGTGTTGTGGACTGCTCGCGTGCAGGGGCTCTGGCGGGCTGTTTCTGGGTTAACGTGGGTTTTGCACCACTTTGGGAGGGGTTTGTATCCTCAGGTGCACTGTGGAGCTGGGGTGGGCATCGTGGGACCTGCCTGGGACAGACGCAGGAGAACTGCTCTTGGTGCAGCGCGGTGGTGGCCAGTGCCACATGGACTTGCCCTGTTTGCCTGGACCTGGGTGGCTCTGATGGGTCGGTACCACCCTGTGCTCTGAGTAGCATCACTGGGCACCGCTGGGCTGCAGCTGCTTGAGCCCCGCAGGAAATAAATCCTTTAGTGATGCCTTCCTGCTTGATACAGCCCCAGATGTTGGACTAAGCTGCCTTTAGCTGATTAAATTCAAATCTATGCAGCAGATGCCAGGGACTGTCTGTACATAGCTTTAGTGTGTTTGCTTTTCCCTAAATATAGAATTGGGATATGGAGCACGTTTTTTCAAATACCAGCACTCTCTGAAGGCCGTGGCTTCCCTGTGTGCTTTCCTTAAAGGGAGCTGCTGGCAGGGACGGCTCAGCTGCTCCGTGGAGAAGGCGTTCATCTCCCATCGCCTGCAGTCCCTGTTTGCCTTCTCCCATTCCCCGGTGGGTGCCAGTCCCACTGTGTCTCACTGCTGCCCCACAGGCGTTCCTGCCCCTGCGCTGCTCTGCCTGGGTCCCGCCCGGCAGCCCGGGAGATGCTTGTGTTTTCAGGTGGTGTTATGAAAACCCTGCAGTGGGTCCCCCCTTGCAATAGACTGTCTGTGTCCCGTTCTGCTGTTTGCTGTGTTCTCCTTCTAAAGCCTGTCCTAAGCTGCATCACTCCCATTGCAGCTCTTCCCCAGGAGCATCCCGGGGCTGTACATCTGGCAGGCAGGGTGCTGCTGGCAAGGGGGGACCCGTCAGGAACCTCCTGGAGCTCCCACGCCTGGCTGCCGGCTCTCCACGGCACTCAAATGCAGAAAAGGGGGAAGGAGGAGAAAATGGGAGAATCCTCTGATGGGGGATGTTCTGAGCCAGTGGTGGCGGTGGCTCGGGGGTTTCAGGCGGCTCAGTTCATCATCCCGTGCCCGGTTTGCCACCAGTGCAATTGTGACTGTGAGTCTCCATGTTTGTAAAGTATTTTGTGATCCTTCGTGGAATGAGTCCCCGTCAGCCGTGCTCATGACTGAATGCTCAGTGTCAGTGTCCTTCAGAAACCCCACTTGAGGGAGGAGATCTCGGCAGCGGTTACGCCGTGTCGTGCCGTGTCCAGCCCAGACGCCTGTTCCGGGGACACTGAACGGGGATAACGAGACCGAGAACAGCACCAGCGCGAGGTGATAACAAATTGTGGTCACAAGCTGAAAACAGCTGCTATACACGAGAGGAAAGCTGGCTGCTTCCAAATTTTACCCGCTTAGCTGACATTTGGGTAATTCTAATTAAAATTTTTAAGAAATCAATAGGTTTTGCTGATAAGCTAACAGATGGCTTCAGCAAGATGACCAGAACGCGCGGCACATGGAGCGCTTTGGCAGAGCACCCACCCTGGTGCCTGCGCACCGACCCTCCTGCTGCGGCGATGATTTCACGGTGGAACACGTGTGTCGGGGTGCCCGGCTCTGCCAGGCAGCGTCGCGAGAAGACAGGGATGTGCCGGCGGTCAGGGAGGGCTGCT
>NW_010098519.1:18466-22153 GCF_000699245.1 Pterocles gutturalis
TTTCAAATAACAAAGATATTGTTAATATCTGTGAATTCATCTTTCCTATGGCAGCGGTTCTGGTTTCAGCAGCCAGTGATACCACTGGAAACTGCAGGTTTTTGGGAGGTATTTGGAAACCAGACCGCCCTCTGGGGTACTCATTTCTTTGTGCCCAGGGGGTCTCGTGGCAGACCTGGTGGAGAGCCCAAGGTTCGCAGGAATCGTTTGGGTTTTCAGGGGTGGTGTGTGGCCAGGGCGAAGTGGAGGACGTGAGCAAGGCTCAGTGCTTTTTACAAAGTCTCATTTAAGGGTCTATTTTTGCAGGCAGGTTTGGATTCTCTGTTACTGCTCCTAAGCCCCAGTCAGCCATCCTGAGGAGGTTTCTGCCTGCTCTGCCTCTCAGTCTCTTGGCGAAAGGATGGCAGGGCTGACTCCGCATGAGCCAAGGCACGGCGTGGGGTTGGCAGAGATGTCTGGGGATGCTCCGGCAGCGGGAGCCAGGCAGCATCCAGCCGGGAGCGGGGCTGGAGAGGGGGAGGATGGTCTGCGGGGGGGTGCCGGCACTGGGGAGCAGCCGTGGGTGCGGACAGACGGCTGCCAGACCGTGACACTGCCCCAGCAGCGGTGCTCTGGTCCCCCAGAACAGCAGCAACATCGGTGTGCAGTGGAAGGCTGTACTCACGTGTGTGTGCGCTAGAGGAATAATGTGGAAAAGAACAGTAAAAAGAGAAGAAAACTAATACAGGGAATGATGGAGTCTAGTAATTGCACAGTTCATTATGGGTTTCATTTGCTTTGAAGTCACTGCACTCTGTAGAACACGGATTGTCATTTAACTGCCTCTGCCCCGCCACAATCAGGATCATTGAGGCGGCATCTTTAAATCTTTCCATCCTGCACAGAGCAACGTACACGTTTGCCTTCCACGGGTGGGCAGCGCAGCCCCCTCCCCTGCTCACGTGTGTGTTTTGGTTCCTATCCCTGAGGATGATGGTGCCAGCCCGGTGCTGGGCAGCTGGGCCCCGGGAACGGCTCTTGTGTGTCCAGGTGCCCGGGGGGCTGCGGGCATGCGCGGGGGCCACGGCACGGCCCATCCTGTTGCTCCACCAGGACCGGGCATCTTGGCGGGGCAAGAGCTGGTCCCTGCAGCCGAGGCTGAGGGGTCCTGGAGCCGGGGAGTCCCCGCTGCCTGGGGGGTGACCGGGGTCTCCTGAGCCGGGAGCTGCTCCGGGACACGGGAGCAGCTGTCGATTGTCCTCTCAAAGGGAGGAGGATTCTTTGCACTGGTAGAGAGATTCTCTGGGTGCCACGCTAATTGTCTTGATTAACATGCTGTTCTGCCATCATAGGTGTGATGGATAACAGCTGTATCAAGTTTTCATAGCCCGACCAATTAAAAATTGTCATCAATCCAAGAGCTAACGAGTTGCGCATCTTAATGCTGAAAGAGGAGTTTTGCGTTGCGTGTCCAAACCCGCAGTCAGTGGGAGTTTGTAGTGCACAGGTGTTCCGGGGCTGGCTGGGCTGCCCACTGCGGGCGCTGCTGGGGATGGGACCCCCGAAGGAAAGACGTGTCGGGGTGAAGAAGCCGTGTCACTGCCAAGTGCTGCACTGAGTTAGGGTGCTGCCCCAAAGCCGTTGTTGGCTTTTTCTATTTTTTTATTCTGCTTCTGCTAAGGAACCAACCCACCCGAAGCTGTGTGGTTTCTGCTGGTTGCGTTCGGCTCTGGAGGAGCATTCGGCCGCGGCTGCCACGTGACGGGGACAGAGCACTGCCCTGTGCGCCCGGGCACCATGGACCGCGAGAGCCGCCGCCCTCCGCGCGCCTTTGTAGTAAACGCTTCCCTGGCCTTATTCCCTCCTGAGCTCTCATTTCCAGCAGTCACAGGGAATTAAGCCCTGTGAGGACGGTGAGAGAGAAGTAAATCCGCCTTCTTCCATTTGGGCACCCTGAGAGAGGCGCTGCAGCGGGGATGCTGCAGAGATGCGCCGGGGGAGCTGCCAGATGGAAGTTGCTTTTGTCTGGGTCGGGAACACTGAATTATTCTTTGCTGTAACAAGGGCAGAGAAATTTTGAATGTGCCAGTATTTTTAGCACTTAAATCTAGGAGAGTTATTCCATTTTGGGGAAGAGCAGCAGCTGCTGCGAGCTCTGCAGCTTGGCAGCATTGTGATGAGAACGCCCCGGCGGGCAGGGCTCGGCAGCACGGCCAGCCCTCCCCGAGGCTGCCGGGAGATCCGGCTCTGAGCCGTGACTGCAGCCCAACCCCTGCAGAAAACAGGGCTCGGACGGGGCAGAGGAACAGCCTGGGCTTTCTCCGGGGTTTGGGGGTGCTCCGGCGTGGGGTTTTCCTGCAAAGCCTGGCCTCCGTGCTGTGCCGTGTTGGCGAGCAATGGTGTTTCAGGGCGTTTTGCTGATGATACCAGATCCTCACTGGGCTTAATGCAGTGGAATTGATTTCTATTTGCCAGGCTATCATTCACCGCAGCGGGGAAGAATCAATGCCGATCAATGACATGTGATTTTGCATGCCATTACATCCCAGTTTAACCTCAGCTGTTCTCCTCCCTTCCCGCCCACTCCCCTCTGCCACGGACCACACAGTTTGGGGAGGATTGATGGCCCGGGCTCAGCCCCGCTGACCCCATGAATCGCACTTTGCCCGTTCTGGGGGCACCCGAGTGGCACTTCCCTGTCCCCCCAGCTCCACAGCCTGGCCCCTTCCCTCTGCAGCCTGTCTTCGGTGTGGACGAGGGGCCCCAAAGTCCTCGTTGCTTGGGTTCCTTGCTGACGCCTGTTCCCAGGCGGAGAAGAAAGCTGCGCTCAGGTCTTTGGGGGAGGGTTTTGCTCTGCTTGCTGGGGTGGGGACCAGGAGCTCCAGAAGGGCACAGTTGGCCTGTTTGCATTTCAGGCTGGGGGTTGGTTGGTTTGGGCTTGGTTTGGGTTTCTGTTCTTTTGCAAATCTGAACTTACAGAAGCAAGAGCAGGTCAGTGGTTCCTTTTGAGACGCCTTGCAGCGTTCAAGCCTGCAAACCGGTATTTTCACAACTCTCCATCAAAACTCTGCGAGTCTGCATCTAAAGCTCCGGTGTGCAGCGTGGATTCCTCATGCTGATGACGTGTGTGTTTCAGTTATGAAAAAACTCCCCACTATCTCTTTTTTTTTTTTTTTTTTTTTTTGTTTTTTGGTCTTAAGGGGCAGAAAGGGAAACCAAAGGGATCTCTTTTAGACAGTGAAATGCAAAGAGTCCCACGATTTCCTGAGCAAGATCAGACCCACAGGCTGAGGTTCAGAGCCAGGAGCCCTCCTCGAGAGGCTGAGCCTTGTGCTGCATTATTCAGTGGGACCTCGAAGGTTTGTGTCCTGCTCAAAGCCTCTTTCTGAGCTGGGGGTCATCTCCTGCAGCGGAGCAGTGGGACATGGAAAGTTTCGCCTGCAGCGAGACGCCCCGGAGGGCCTGTGGGGGTCTGGCTCTCCCATCACCAGACACCGCCGTGTCCTCCATCTCCTTCCCTGAGCCCTTTAATTTTTCATTACCTCCTCGTGCTTTCTTTGTCCACCTGAATGGTTTCAGATGTAGATTTTGTTCTGCAGTTGACAGGACCCATCAGCATCCCGTTTGCTCTCTCCATCGCTGCAGGGCAGCCGGGCGGGCGGGGGGATCGCTGTGCCGCAGCTCGGTGCCTGTGCTGGGGGCGGCATC
>NW_010098520.1:0-29512 GCF_000699245.1 Pterocles gutturalis
GTGGGACCCCTTCCCTACTCAGCAGCTGTGGTTTCACCAGGAGGCTGCTGAGCTCTCCCACTCATGTTGGAAACTCTCTGTAAGGCAGAGCAGTCCCAGAGTGGGGAGAGATGCACATCCGGGAAGGGGGAAAGAGCATCTCTCCTGCGGATGTAAGCCGGGGTGGGCAACAGCACAAGAGAGCAGGGACAGAAGCTGCCAAGGAGTTTTGTGAAGCCCTCGGATGTTCCTTGGTGACTGCTTTCTCGTCCCTGCCACCAGTGCAAGGTGTTAATGAACCACAGCTGACTTCTCCCTGGCTGATTGTGATCCAGCCCAGCCTCAAACATGCTGTCCCTGTCCTTCTGCACTTGATCTTTTGCCCTTCTGTCCTTCTGTCCCAGGTCATGGGTGATCCCACTTGTGCCTGTACCACACCTGTGTCACAGGGCTGCCTGATTCTGGACAGAGCTGAGATCCCACTGACTTTCTCCTCTTTGCTCCCCATGGGACCAGTGCATCCATGGCACAGAGGGAAGTCTTCAGTCAGGACAAGCCTTGTCCTGCCCAAGACTGAGGGACACTGTCCAGAGGGCTGCGAATTAGATCCCAGAAAGCAAAGAAACCAGCAGATCAGGGAATGTAGACAGACTGTAACTCCCAGTCTGCCAATCTCTCCCAAGAGAGAGGATTAGATGGGAGCAGGGAACAAACCTGGACCTAGCAAGGCAGATCTCCAGTCCTACAGTTTGCCTTGTAAACTCAAAGTCACCTGAAAAACTCTGCAAAGGCTGGTCAAACTGCATCCACAGGTTCCAGCCAAACCTGAGACAGGCTGCTCTGAATGCAAGCAGGGCTTTTCCTCCCATGTACAGCATCAGGCTCTGCTAGGAGAGAGAAAATGAAGAGGCACCCAAACTACCCACCTCTCCACCCAAATCTCCACTGACATAACCCAGACACCCAAAGGTGGCTCTGCATGTGGGCTGGGGCTGTGGGTCACTGAGGAGTGAGCAAACCATCAGCCCTTCCCTGTCCCCTGGGCTGTAGCTGCTGTTGCTTTGCAGTCCTGCACCAGCTGAGGTGTGTCTCTGTCTCTTCAGAGCCTTTTCTGTGGCTTTCGCGATGGACAGAGATATCTCAGACCTGAAAGTGAAGGCAGGGTACATCCTCCAAGAATACAGTGAAGAGCTCTTTCCCCACTCCAGCTTTTCATTGCAGCTTCTGTCAAAGCTGTTTTCGTGGTCCTTCGGTGGAAGTCGTCCAACTCCAACAAGGCTGTGAATTTATTTACCATTATTGCCACTATTACCATTTAGCATTTACCGTTATATTTCGCATTTTGTTTATTAAGCTGTCCCACATATACAGAAGATGCTAATACAGTAAATAAATTTACTGTCTCCTTGTAATGCCTCAGAAGTCCGAATAGTTAGCAGTTCCACTACAGAAGCTTGCATGTATTCTCTTTTCACTATATGTCCTTCAGGATACTGGACTATGACTACCATTACATGGTGACGTTTCTCAGTGTTGTGCCATGGTCTCTTGTCAGGTATCTTTTCCTCTGCTGGAGTCTTAGTAGCAAGAAAAATCCAATGTGCAACCCATCTTTAAAGACACCATTCCTTCTGCCTTTAGCTTGCTCATCTTCCCTGCTCTTTGGATGGGGAGCCACAAGATCTTCAATGAAAAAGAGAAAAAAAAAAAAAGAAAAGAAGAGAGTGAAGGAGGTCAGGTGAGGGAAAAATTTAAGCTGCCAGAGGTGTAGGGATGTAGCGGAAGAGTAAGCACATGTGCTGTTTTCATCTGTTTCTCTCAATGGGAAGCAGGTAGGTGAGATCAGGCAAACCTAACGTACCCTTTTTCTGTGAAAGGAGATAAGGAAGGAAAGGACAGAGCTATCTGTTCCTGGCAGGAGGAACTGTTGTTTCTCTGGGGTGCACAAGAAGTTACCTCCACTCCCCTCTTTCACTGCACATGCCAGAGAAGCGCTGGGGGCATCCCTTGGCTCCAGCCCTGCGCAGGGAGGTGAGCACAGTGACATCCTCACAGCGTGGATACCTGCCAGGTCTAGTTCTTCTGGTTTGCTAAATCCCTCCTGAAGTCTGAGGTGCCTTCTCTTCTTTGTAGGTTGCAGCCCGTGTTTTTGCAGCTCCGCCACAAACTCCTTTCTGCATCCACCTGCAGGCAGATGGGGAGACAGTGGCACCACGAGGGCTGCTGAAGGGACTGTGCTGCTGGTCGGCAGCCCACCATGCTCCTGGCCTGTGACATGGCTGTGCTTGATGCCCTGCTCTGTCTGCTCCTCATGTGTGTGGCGGAAATGCACCTATGAAGGTCTTTTGTGGGGTTGAGTCTTCCTTGTGAAGCCCCTGCCTCATGGACACTGTCCTTGGAGGGCCCCACACCACACACCCAACCATGGCGGCGTTGGCCTTCCCCATGCCCCGCCTGGGCCGTCACACCCAACATGGCCGACCCCGGGGGGTTAAGGGTGCTGCCTGGCAACTGCCCTGACGGCCATCTTGGTGCCACCCCGTGGCTACCCTGCAGCTGGGCGCCTTCTGGAGCTGCAGAGATTAGCTGATTTTCCTGGTTAATTTAAAAAGACCGAACATCATAGCTTCATGCCGCGGGTTTTCTCCAGGCAGGGCAAGACAAGACTTTTTTCCAAAAAGTGAAAATCCAAGACACAGAAGGATGATCCAGTGAAAAGACCATCCTGTGAATGCTCCCTCTCCCCTGGCACAAGAAGGATTTCCTCTTGTTTATGCATTCTCTGTAAAGTAAAACCACCTTCCCTCTGCAGCTGGGGATGACTTTCCTTGAGCTGGCGGTGCCCTGTATTCAGCCACCATGAGCTGAGGCGTCCTGGTGGATGCACCAGTTCCCTCTCATGTCTTTTGGGCTTGGATTGCTCTCGGCCCATCCTCTACCTCGAGTTATCCATCCAGCAAAAAGCTGGGGAAGATCTGCATTCCCTGCAGATGCCAGTGAAAAAGTGCCGAGTTTCTCCCTTTTCCATGTGCATGCTTGGTTAAATAAGCTAATGGTGGGATGAAACAGCGGCCATATATATATATTTCTGTTTCCACGCGTGCATCTGATCAGTGTGCGTTAGCAAAGCTACCTTGCACAGGATAGCGGGGAAATTTATACCTAAGGAAGATACTGAGAAAAGAGTATCTCTGTAAGTCATGGCACTTCTTCTCAATACTCATATTCAGGGGTGGAACAAGCCTGAGTTCACTTGCAGCAATGAAATGCCCCATTAATCACATATGCCTTTGAAAGGGATATGTCAGGCTTGGCTTATACGCCTACACTGGTACCTGATCCCATCTAGACAATGCAAGACAAGCACTTAACAAAGCGGCTCTAGTTAGTAACTTGACTTATTTGTTAGTTTGCTAGTTAGATATAAATCAAAGTGTCGTAATAAGCCAATGATGTGGCAGCAGCTGCAATCTAATTTAGAAAGAAACAGCCTCACTTTAGTTCTCCCAACGTGAACACAAAAGACAGTGTCAGTACTGAAGCCAGCAGAGACACAGCTGTATAAAACTAGTGAAAGGGCTGAATATGAGGGCAAAATATTATTATTTCAATAAAAGAAAACTTAAAATTAGATCAGGTCTATACGTTAACAGTTTTAAATTGCCAACAAAAGAATGCTGACTACGAGGAATAAATAAATCTTGGAGCTATGCTGTGACATTTAAAAATCATTTTACCAATCTGTTAAACAAATAGCTCTTGTTACGTCCTAAGCGCTTGTGTGTGCGTAGGAAAAGGGTTGCCTCAGCTATGACCCTGACTGATCCACTTTGAGTATAATAATTTCTGTGGTAGATTGGCCTCCCAAATTTTGCTGTAGAAGCCTGTTAACAAGCTGACCTTTGAGGCAACTGCACAAAATACTGTGTAGAGGTAGCAAAGAATGCTCTTAGGAAGGGCCGTATTTCTGTCTGGCAATGTAATATCTCAGCTCCATTGACTTCAGTTTAGCTATATCTCTTGATATTGGCTGGAGACCAGATCTGTGGTATCTATTTCGGGAAACAAATTTAGAACCAACAAAAATAAATACTTCCAGATGCAGCATTGAGTCAGCATATCACATTCAGTGTTGTTTGAAAGTATTGACTCAGTTGATGCAGATAAAGTTTTAAGAAGAGAAGAATAGTTTTATGTCTGTCTATGACATTTATAGACATGCTTGCTTTATCTCCTGCTTCATAAAATATAGGTCACAGGATATCTTTGCAGGTAGAGCAATTACTTGCAAGTCCAAGCAGAGAAGAGCACAGTATGTGTCACTCTGCAGCTGGCAAGTTGTATTATGAGATTGGTTAAGATTTTCTGCCTTTTGAGATTTCAGACACTGGTGAGACCAGGATGGTGAACTTGAGTCTGTGTAACAAAATCTAGCACTCCTAACTCTAAGAAAAAAGGAAAGAAGAGGTCTGCCATGATCCTCTGTAAAATGATTTAACTCCTGCAGCAATTTGTACTTGTTCTACCCGAACAGAAAATGCAGGCCAAAGAACACATACCACTGAGACAGGTTCTGATCCTGTGGTCCTCCATTGTAAATATGGAATAGGTAGTAGTTTAATGGGCTTCAACGGGACTGCTGATGTGCACAAGGTCTGCAGAACTTCTCATGAACAAAGTTGCAGGCAGCCTCTCTGAACTGATGGGTCCTGTCCTCAGCTAAGATTTCACAATTAAAATATAATGCACATCCTTGAACTTGCAGCATATTTTAGTGGTTCACAAACCCTGGATCCTGGAGCACTTTCTGCAGTGTGGAGCAATCACAGGCTGCCAACCCAGGGATTCCAAGTTCTAAGCACTCTCAGATATTTTCACTCATGCTCCCGTGCAATATTGACAGATGCAGTTTTGCTGCAATTGTCACCAGAACACTGTATCACCATAAATATTAGGGAATTTCAGATGCTTGGGTATGTGAGAGGATCTGTCTTTGGTGAGATGTGATCCAATAACTGTATGTCTCTCTTTTACATGAGGAATGGCTCTTTTAAAGAAATATAAATCACGGGAATGTGTGATGGGAACTGCAGATGGAACTTTGTCTTGTGACTTAGTTATTTGTGCTGCAAAACAGAGCACAAAGCATTGAAACTTTTAATCTAAAACTCCGAGGATTGGTGTGGATTATATTCAGCATGGCACGGTGCATGTGGTGTAATAAAAACTAGTCATGTTTCCATTAATTGCTTTTCACAATTACTTCATTCTGTGTCAGTGCTGACACTAGTAAGCAAAGTTGTATGGCTGATCACTTAGGTACAAGTGGTAGAAGTCCAATGTCCAGATTATTGCTCAACAATGCTTTTGTTCCAATTACAAGTGCAGATACTATACTGCATATTAAATTATGATGTTCAAGAAACGCCAGTTTGTCTGCAAATACACATGGGAAGTTGTTTAAAATCTACTGTATGGTTAAATAACCAGTTTTGTACTGTCAGGACCATTTGTTTGATTACTATTGACATTTTCTATGTGTTCTCATTGTATCCAGTGCTGGCTGATGTTGCTCAAATCCACCTAGCACTGTTGCTGACATGAGGTTGGCATGATTCAGCACCTGACAGACAAACAGGGAACTTGGTTTTTCTTCTGTTCATTTTTCTGTGGACATGGTAAATACACTGTAGCTGGTAGAATATATTCTGTCATATCCAGTAGCTGGATTTTTCTGCTGTTGGACATCATAAGTAAATTCACTAACAGAGGAGGAAGAAGAGTTTTAGTCTTGGGAACCCAGTCCATTTGATTCCTGAGCAGGACCAGTCATACTAAGGGAATAAAGGCTGGGACAGCTAAGCTTCCTAGGGAATACCGTTGTCCCTGGTACCAGTGTTCTTCCCATATTAGGGAAGAGCAGTGTTAACTTACTTTTGCATTTACAGGAGAGTTGAATGAGTGGGGCCTCCACAGGAGAGGTTATACATGGGCATCTGTCTGTTCTGCATTTCCTGGAGAAAACTGTATTTTAACATATTTGTAATTATACTGCTTGACTTTTAGCCCATATCAGTACCTTGCACAATTGCAAGGTGTGTCCATCCTTACATACCTGCCCTTGTGGTTCCTTAAAACTCCTCTGCAGAGGAGGAAGATCTGGGGAAGGTCTTAGGTCTTAACACCAGCCTGCTGCAACTGAGGATACTGCTGCTCTGCAGCTGTTTGTTGAACTCCTTGTCTTCTACGTTGAAGGCCACCTAGACCATCTGACACCTCCTGGTGTCTTCAAGTGTGGAGCCCTATGTTTCAGCTTTAGCTCAGTGTGTTCTAGTTTTGCTGTAAATCTATTCACTTGGAATAGCCCTAACCTAATCATAAACAATCCCTGCTTCTGCCTGGTTTATAATTAGGTTACAGCCACTTGTACCCTTTTTCCTTTCCAAGAGCAGGTGTAAGCAGACTTAGGGGAATTTGGTGGGTATAAAGCAGGCTGGTGACATTTCTGATGTCACTTTGAAATTGGCCTTCATTTTTCTTGTGCCTTTCAGGAAATGCCTTGAGAAGGCCATCAAATAAACACCAGTTCGCTGGGCAATACTCAAACAATGAGGTCCTTTGAGTAATGTAGATCAAACCCATTTAAGATACAGCGAGACAAAGTAGTCTGACAGAAGAGCTAGACCGGCTGTCACCCAGCAATGGAGCTTCCAGAGTTCACTGTAAAGTTTTAGGCTGTATAGCTGCCTTGCATCCATTTCTCATGCCCCTCCTTTTGGTCAGATAGCTGTCACAGACCTACATCAGCAAACTGGGTTTCTTCAGCTTTGTTTGGGATGCCAAACTGCCTGAATAGCAGTAAATCAGCACTGTGACTACAGCAGAACCACATGTTATCCTGTGAATTTGGCTTCTTTGCCAAGCAAAGGCCTCTGGAGCAGGAAAGGCTACACTTGCAGTCTAGGTGGTGATGACAGTTTCTTGTATGCAAAGGTGAGTATGTAGGGCTGAACAACCTCTTTCAGCCTTTCCTAGGAAGAAGCAGGGCTCTAGTTTTCAGCACCATGGCACTCAAAGAAACTTGCTAGCCACCCCTTTACCACCCATCCAGCCGGTGTAAAAGGATGGGAGGTGGATTCATAGGTGAAATTAGCCTCTTTTTTTTCATTTTTCCCAAAAATTTGTGCTATAAAGAGAGATTAGTCTGACAGGGTTGGGGCCCTCCCAGTTGCTACCCTCCAACACGAGGCTGTCTCCATGATGCTGGGAGAGGCTGTGTGTATACGGACCCGCTGGAGCCCAAGCTGGGGAGACACTTTCCTGCACTTTCTTCCTTTCTGGTTTTGGAGTACAGGGGGAGGTGTTGTGGGGAAGGGCAGGTCCAATGTGTGAGCCTGGGATATTGGGCAGTACTACGATCCAATGGTGGAAGCAGCAGTGGCACGTGTGGATAGCTGCAGTTTGCAACTGAACAGGTTCAACCCTCAGTTCATGCAAACAGTCCTTGGAGTGCAAAGGGGACTCTGCCTGTAAGGAGCATAGCAGCATTGGTGTGGGGGTAGGAGACACCTGTGGGCTTGTTTCACCTCTTCTGCCTGGGATATGAGCCCCAGTGCATAGGAAAAGCTACACCAGCCTTTTTGCAAAAAACCTGCTTGTATTGGTTTAAATGTAGATTTTGGTGGCAAGGCCATGGAGAGTGAAGCCTGCTGCTCTCAGAGTTGAGCTGCCAGTGGAATATTTGAGGCTGGGAAACCCTGACCAGCCTAGCACAGTGTTGTGTAGCAGGCATGACAACGTCATGTAAAAGAAGTTCCCTGAAAGGCTTTCAGAAGTCAGAGCAGCTATACAACAGCCTGGGAGCTTGTTAGCTCCCTTGCTACATCTGCCTTGAGATGAACAAGAGCCCCCATCAATGCCATTTCGCCCTCCTGTACCTCAGGCCCTGTGCCCACCCTGCCTGCTCAGGACAGATCCCCAGACAGACGGACAGATAGACAAGGGTGCACTTGCTTTTCCCCCCACACTTCTTTTTCTCCCCTTTTTCCTCCATGGCTTTTTGCTTTTAAAGGTTGCTGCTGACAAATCTATCTATTTGGGGCAAATTGTCAGTGAGAAACTTCCGCTCGAACTCTTTGGGACAAAACTGCCTCTTTGAAAGGGTAAATCCCGTTGCATGAAGGTCTGAACAATGGCCAAATGTGTTGCTGCTACTGCTGCCGCTGCTGCTGAGGCCGGGGCTGTGACAAAGAGCGGATTAATTGGTGCCGCGGCTGACTGGTTCGAGATGGCTCCACTCAGCCCGCGCTGCGGGGAGCCCCATTGACTGGGCCCCGAGTCCCACTTTTCACAAACTCCAAACAAAAGTCAATTTCTTTTTTATAAGGCGAGGGAAGAAAAAAAAAATCAGTTCATGTTTGAGCTCGGCAAGTTGACTTGTTGGATTATAGGGCGTCATACTCTCTCTGTCTGTCTCTCCCATGCTTTAAAGAAGTTGTGTCTCCCCTAAGAAAAGAGTGAGGGGGAAAAATGGAAGCAAAAGTGAGCCATCCTCATCAGTGTGAACATGCGAGCGGGCTCTGAGGACAGAAAGCTACCAAACAGCCTGGGTTCTGTGACTGCTGGGGACTCATCCAGAGCTCTTATTTAGTCAAGATAAACTTCTCCAGCTGTCTGATGCTGTTCTCAAAGGTGTTTGCAGCTCATTCAATCCTGAGATAGATAGCGCTATCAGGGAACAAGACTGAGCTAGTGTGATCAAAGTCAGCATATCCATACAGGACTTCATGACTGGCAAAGTCTCCTGCCCTCTTCTAAAAGAAAAGTTTCCTCATGTGAAAGTGGGCAACACAACTAGATGCCTTGTGTCCTCCTTGAATAACCTCTGGCTTCCTCTGGCTCTAAGCAGGTCCCACCAGGGAATGCAGAATGAGGTTCTCAAGTGGTACATCTTGTGCACTCAGTAAAACTATAATATTTATAGGAGCAATCAGAGAGAAAGAGAGAGAGGAAAAAGAAAACAAAACCAGGGGATTACTCTTGTGCATAAAGATGTTAATAGCCATTACCAAGTTGGCACAGTTTCTGCAGCTGAGGTTGTACTGAAGCAATTTGGGAAGTTAATCCCTGTAATTGGTTTGATAATCTTGTGGTATTTGAGATATCACTTAATCAATATTCAGCGTTTCTTTTGGAAAATAGTGATCCCCAAATAAAAGAGAGAGGCTATTATCAGATGTAACTGCTGACCCTCTCCTCCTGGCGGTGGTATAGTATCAGATCTCCTAGTTACCTGCAATTTATTTGCATATATTTTGTCTTTGCATGGGGACATTTCACACTGGATTCTGTTTCTCCCTTTTCTCCAGAGTGGATCCTTTGATCTGACTCTCACTGATTGCTTTGACACACGAGGGAGGTAGTAGTGCAGCCAACAGTTAAAGTTAATTCCCCTGATTTTTTGAACATAATTTTCTGCAACCTATTCCTACTTTAATGGGAAACACTGCTTTATCATCTCCAGCTTTGTTGCAGCCTATGTGGCAGGGAAACTGAGCTTGAAACTAGGGTAGAAGAGTACATAATGCAGCAGTTTGATTTGAAGTTCATGATAATTTTCACGTGTTACATCTCTGTGCACTCTGCCGGTGAACTTGTAATTTTTGAAAGTCCACATAAAGTGATTATGGATTTTATTCCATCCACTTTTCAAGTAGAACTATCTCTGTAAAAATGGGTACAGTGAGAACCAAACAGTAGGAACATCCATTCATGTTATCTACGTAGCTCTCTGCAAGTATAGCCTAACTTGAAAAGAGCCTCTGTCTTCATTGCTGAGCAATAGGATTTAACTCCTCCTTGAACCTTTGACTGTGACCTTTGCTACCCCATTGCATTTGCTTTTACCGTGTATGATGTTCTTTGGCTTTTGGCTAACCTGACTCTGGAAAGACTCTGCTGTCTTCCCAGCCTGACCCTCTTTCAGTCTTTATTGTATATCTATATATAGTTCAGAATTAATCCATCTGATTTTATCAGTAAACAGGGAGAGCCGTGAAACAACAAAGGTGTTGTAGAAAGGTGAAATTATTGGTTTTGTTATTCTCTCTTTCCTTCCTCCTTACAAGGATCTGTCAAAGAAACAATGAAGATATGAAAGGTGAAATCTCTCCTATTACACATTAAGGCTGGCACAGAAGCCTAAAGGAAGAAGAGAGATCCTGTGCTGGGATTTTCCTTAGTGTTGGGTCTGCCCTTAAAATCTTCGTGGTTTCCTAAGAGGAGCTTCATTAGTGTGCAGAAGACAATACACAGAATTTTTCTTTTCATTGTGCCCTTATTCTTACACTGCTGGCTGTCAGCTACCACGCTCTCCTAAAAGTAAAGAAGGCAATTTTCAGCAGAGCAGCTGAGCTGTGGGGAACTCCAGGGGAAGGAATAGTCTGATATGTCAAAGGTGTTGGAAAAATCAAAGGGAAAGGGGCTGGAGAAGAGGCGGTTAGAATTGACTAGAAGGACATCATTAGTGATTTTAGAGAGAGCAATTCCTGCAGAGTGAAGTGGCTGAAAACCAGACTGCTGAGTGTCAGAGAGGAAAATTCAAGAGAATGGGAGTAAACTAGTCATTTGAAAGGATAAGAGGTAAAGGAGATGAGAAAGGCATAATGGTATGTAGAGGAGGGTTGTTTTTGCAGGGACTTCAGAGGCTTATTTGAAAACAGATGAAGAGGGCGATCCATAGAAAGAGTATGCTGGTGAGTCTGGAGCAGGAAAGTGCTAATCAAAGAATGAGTAGGGATGGGAGGAGGCTGAAGGGACTCTAGCAGGGAGTGGATGAAGAAAGGATTTTTTTCCGAGGATAAACGCAAAGATGCAGAGGATGAACGCTAGGGTACAGAGACATCCACCGGATCACGTGCCTGGGTGAAACAAGGCAGTGTAGAGGCTGGCAGTTAGTGGGTGTGGAAGAGCAACAAGAGAAGCTGAGAGGAGAGTTATGGGTATCACCAAATTGAGGGACTAAAGGGAGGACAAAGCAAGATGAAGAAATCAGAGCAGCCAAAAGGTAACTGGAGAGTGCACAAGGTGTAAAAGGCAGAAGCAGCTATGCAGTGAGGTCAGTGACTCTCTGTTGAGCTGGCAGCTGAAACCTGAAGCTCTTAAAATGGGGCTCAAGCTGCAAAAATCAACAAGAGAAACCCAATCAGCGACAGTGAGGAGAAGGAATGATTACCAGGAATACACTATAAGGCAACAGACAAGAACAGGAGAGAGAGGGACTGGCGCCACAACTGCCAGACATGACAGAGTTCACAGTGAGTCAAAGACAACTGGGGAGACAGCAGGGCCATTACCTACAAGGGATTTTGACGTATTAATCTGGTTTCACATGTGGCCATAAGGGTTTCCAAAGCCTGTAGTCCTGCCTCAACTGGTGTAGTTGGGAAACAGAAATAAATTCGAATAAAACAACAGCCAGGGAAGAATCTATGGATTCTCTTGTTTTCTTTTTCATCCATATAAAATTCTTGGAGTCCTCAGAACTCCTTTGATATCAGAATTTGCATTTTGGACAGATGGACCTGCCTTCTGAGCCTGTCATTTTTGCTCCCTACCTAGGGAATCTAGTGTTCAGCAACAGGCTCTCCTGCTAGAGCTGAGCAAAGTGCTTTCCTTTCACTCCTGGTTTTCTTGTCGGTGGCCAAGATCAACATATGGATGCCTATGTTAACCTGGAGGCACTTAAAATACATTATTTTGGAGCTAAAGTCTTTGCCTTCCCTACAGCTCTGTCACTGGGCAATTCTGAGCAGCTCAGTCACCCTTCCTGCGTCTAAGACTGCTTCGAAAATCTAGTCCAGATCATCCACAAAGCTCTGGCAATGTGAAGGGCCCTGTAGAGAAATAAGAATATGAGTCGTACTTTTTTCTATCACAAGAACTGTGTGGATGGCTCTTGGCTTCCAAGAGAAGCAGGCCTATTGGACCGAAACTTCACTAAGATGATCCTTGCATTGGGCACTACATTTGCTGGCACAAGTTAGGCAACATGGTAGAGTTTACCAGACATGCAGATGCTGTAGTACATCCCAGGATGCCAGTTGCACTGGGCTGCACCATGCTCACCCCACGCAGGGCCACCTGCTCGGTCCCATCAGGTAAATATGTGTAACATTAGTGTGGGGACAGGTGAGTGTGAAGACAGGACTGCTCCAGAGCATCAAGGTGATCAGAGGTGATCAAGACTCCTTCTTCTCAGAGCCCGGGCTGCCTCTGCCAGAATGACAAAAAAATACCTTTTTTTTCATGTAAATTAAGCACATTTGGTATGGAAACCACCAAGAGGTAAGAAATGTGCAGCCTTTCTTTATTTTCTATAAGGTCACAATTTAGAGTTGAGCTCATGCTAAAGCTGTGAAGGACAAGGACTGACATCTCTGTTTCTGATGAGTCCATGGGCTTCTCCTCCATGTAAAAGTTCAGAGGATGGAGAAAGCCCATATGAGCCTCCTGGGGTGGGAAACCAGCTCATCACAACCCTCAGGTCTATGGAGGTAGCAAGGTGGAGATTCTTGTCCAGGCAATAATACTGGAGTTGGAGCATTTGCAGTTCCTGAGGTCCAACTCTAGTCCTGCCAAGGCAGTTGGATTCAATGAGCTATGTGCCCAGGACTTCTCCTGCAGTTTGACCACAAAAAGATAGTTTTTGTCTTGTGAGAAGACAAAGTAGATGCATTTCAGGATCGCTGGTGTACACTCTCTGCCTGTAACATCTTTTTATGGTTATTTGTGTGAAGTTCTTGTTTCTGGATAACAACAGAGCATAATTTAATTTAGCTGTATGCTACCAGCTTCTACAGCCAGTAAAGGACAGGCTGAACTGGAGGTAGGTGTCAGCCTCTAGCTGCCACCTCTTTCACAGGCTGTGAAATAGGACTTAATGTCAGAGTCAGAAAGTTAAATCCAGTTTTGGGTACACACAACCCTGTGAGCTGTGTCAAGAAGAGAGATGAATGTCTCAGTTGCTGTGATATATTTCCACAGATCATTTATTTAGTTTGAAATAGCAAGATTTGAAGTGTCTGTTATGTTCATTACTGAGGAAAATGTCTTACGCTTTATTCTACAGCGTGTTAACAAGGTTTTACCAATTAATTAGTCATTGAATTATTTAATATGAAAAGGCAGTTAAAACAGTATTACAAGATATCTAAACAATTTTCATCAGAGCCCTCTCTTGCATTGTATGGACTAACAGAGGAGATTAATTTGACTTGACTTTAGAAATCTGAATTGCAGAATTGGTTGTCTCCATCTCTCTTTATGCTGAGAAAAAGGCATTTTTATCATGCATTTATCAGATCTATTTTAGATTTTGAAAACTGGATGAGATTAATAGTATTGCAATTTAGGAGACATCCTAAAAGTAGCTGTCTACCTCCTGCCAGGCGAATCCCATGCGGGGTTTTAAGGACCTTACTGCTTAAGAGGGCAAAAAGAACAAAAGGTAGAAGAACAGAAATATAATATAGTATCTCCATCTCACAAATGAGGAGCAGAAGTGGAGAGGAACTGAAGGTGAGATTCATCTGACCACAAAGGAGACATCTGCAATACTAACCGGAAATGTTCAAGTTTGATACGTGGACTCTTCATGGTCAATTGGGAGAAAACTCTTCTGGGGAACAGTTCATCCTTCGTGTAGCAGACATCCAAACTAGGCACTTTTGGGTTAGTAGTTGCATGGCATCTTTCCTTCCACTGACGTCCAAGGCATCCAGTTTCAGAAGGCTCAGATGCAGATATCTTCACATGGATATCAAAAGTCAAGTGAGATGAATTCCTCCTGGCTCCATGTCATGTGGAAGGTTTGTGTTGGTGCCTGAGAATGAACCCAGTTTTCCTAAGAACCTTAACAGTGATGCCCTTCTCTGAAGACCTCTTGCTTTAGTACAACTGCTGCTTCTAAGGCAGAGCCTGACACTGGGGACCCTGAAAGCTTTCATTAAGCTATAAAGGGTGATACCTAACCATTGATGTGGGATTGCCTCCAATTTGTCTCCAAAAATGTCTGCCCTCCGAATGGACAGGTAAGACATTGCTTGTGGTGTTCAGTTCCTCTCATCCTCCAGTTGTCTGGTGGCAGTGACTTCCAGAGAGAGGGAAGGTCCTCTTCTTCCTTTCTGTTTCTCGATGCTGTATGTATCATTTGATTGTCTTTCATCAGCAATCAAATCCACATGATGGCAAACCTCCTTCAAGACCTCACAGACAGAAATGGGGAAGGCATGTTTAACTGAAGATATTTTTGAGAGGTGAGAGGGTTCAAATTTCCTCAGACTTATGTATCCACTGCCAGGCTGTTCCTAGGACATACAAGGGATATTTGGGAGGATGATTAATATATTTCTGCGCATCTTACATGCCAATTATTTCAGTTGAAAATGTGTACATGGTAGCAGAATCAAACCATCAAAAAAAGAATTTGGCTATTCAGAAACTCAGACTTTTGGTTTGGCATACTGCATTTTGCATGTCTACAGCTTCAATACCTGATCAGTTCAAGGCCTTTTTTTTAAATGCCACTTTGGTGAAACGTAACTCCTCTAAAGATGGAGAAACTGAATGGAGGTCAAAGAGACCATTTTCCACTCAATGGCAGTGAGGGATAAGACTGGAGATAGCCTGATTTTCAGGCCTCTTTTAATCACCGTACCACCCTCCCTCCTCAGTTAATCAAAACATTTCTCCAAACTATTCTGTCCTCGATTTTTTTTTTTTTTGCAACGCAAATTTTAAGTTCAGTACATTTCTGTCCAGGAATATGGGTTGCACAGTCAGATATTTGCACAGGGATGTACATCTGTATGTTTATATTGGGGAGCAATTATTTCTCACTTCTACTCTGCTCTGTTGTTCTCTGCTGAGTAGAGAAAACTAGGAACAATTAATTTAATGTCTCTTCTGTAAGCCAAAGAAGCACTCTCAATCTTTACTTTCAAGAAGCAATTAACTTCAGGTTTATTAGTCAAGTTGTGCTATGAAGTTTCAATCTTTCATTGTACACTGTGAATTTTAATTACAATTTATTAAAATAATTTAATTGACTTCAGTCAATAGGCGTGAATGAGGGCAGAATTTCCCTGAGAAAGCTGTAGACAGAAGAAAAGGCCACCCATCCTAAATGCCTTCTGCCTGCCCTTTTTTGGGTTGCATCAGACTGTTTGAAAGAGGGCTGCATTTATCATCTTTGATGCCTCCAGCTCAATGGTCAATACATATTAGATTCCACAAAAGGCAGTGAACCAAATTCATCTCTGATACAATTCCATTGACTTCAATGGTTTTACCACAGGGATTAATCTGGCCTAATATTATAGTATTAAAATGCATGTGTGCGTACTAGTAGCCCAGACTCTTTGCTGGAGATCATGCCGTGTAAAAGCTGATAGTGGTTGTGGTTGCAATTTGCTCGAGAAATCCAATTCTTTTTGTTGACCCACTGAAGTTCACATTCCAAAAAAAAAAAAAAAATCCCAACCCCACAACCAAAACCCCCTCCAAATCCCTAACCAATTTGAAACCGCAGCTGAATTTAGATGCATATTCACTAATTTGGTTTATTATGCATGCAAATATTGGTATAAAAGGTGTTTCAATTATTTTCTAAGGCAGAGTCCTATGCATTCTCAGCAGTCACAAAGAGTTTAAATGGAGTTATTTTTCCCTGCCTATAATCGTTCTCCCTTTTAAGTACCCAGTAAGTTTACTGCTTCTAGCACAATGGCTCTCTTCACTTTTAGGTTTGGGAGACCTGGGTGACCTACGAAAGTTAATTAGAAGGTTAACAAAGACTAAAGCAGAGTAGAATACAGCGCCTCTCCTCCAGCCAAAGATGTCATCCATTAATTAGGGAAATCGTTAAGGTGGCCTTCATTGAATCCATAGAAAATCGGCAGTTGGCGGTCGACAGTTTTGATCAGATTTTCCTCTCCCCACTAATACTACCCTTAATAGTAGGAGACATGGAGGGTTCGGGGTGGGATGGGAGGGGTGAGGGGGAAAGTGTGTGTGCATGTAGGGGGAGTATGTGTTTCAGCGACATTACAGTTAAACAGCCGCCAATTGTGATGGCTTTGATTCTCAGGCTTACATGGCATACTTTGTCCATGATGTAATCTTTATTGAACCTGGAAGCTTGGGGGTGGGGGGCAGGGGGCAAGTGAAACTTGCTGCTGCTGCTGGTGCCTCTCAGCCGCAGGAAGCCCTGGGAGTTAATATTGCAGCCATCATAAGCAGAGCTTGCTGCTTTTGCATGGTAATATGCTATCTGACTCCCCTATCCTAACCGAAAACTGTCTGCTTCTAGCAATGAGAGCAAACAGCCATCTGCACAACAGACCCTTCATTTCTCCATGAATATATTCACTTTAAAGTTGAAGGGCCTTTTTTAAGACCTTAGAATTTTTTTTATACTCTTTTTTCCCACTACAGTACCAAAGTGGTGTTGCTATGGAGAATTTCAAGTGAAATGCTAGACAGTTATACAGTAGGATGCACATTTTTTAATCTACTGGGAGAATTGGCTGGGTGGACATCTTTACTGGTTTAGTTTTCGCATTTTTCCCTATATGTTGAATAAGTTACACCAAGGACAGTGATTACAGCAAGTCTAGCTTGTTCAGCACTGTAACCAGGTGACCCAGCATCAAAGTAGGGTTTTGTTTGAGCATGGGAAGCCATCACCTTCTCTGGAAGGAAAGCAAAGACCAGAGCTACTGCAATCTAGGATGATTATGTTAAAGCAAAGCCATCCCAGATCTGATGTCTTGGAACATGTTGGCTGAAGCCATTGGTTTGAGGGTTTAAAAAAAAGTGGAATCAAGAGCTGTTTGGATATCTAGAGGACTGTATCCTATGCACTGCATAGTACAAAATGTGTTAGAAAGATTTAAAAAATACGATTGGATTAATAACACTTCAATTGACAAGTCTCCTTCAGGAGAAATTATACACAGTTTCTGGTCATTAAAGACTAACAAGCTACTAAAAAAATCTTGTACTTATCCTTACTCCTCGTATTTTAGTAAAAAGCTTCTTCACATTAGCATGAATTTCTTTACCAGAAAGGTTTTAAGTGAGAAATATCAAGGGAAAATGGCTACATTTTAGAAACAGGTTTTAGTATGCACAGGGCACACATCTGTCTTGTTGCCTATATCTTTCTGTATACTGCAGTAGATAGTACTTTATTTTTCTGTATAGCCTATAATTCAAGCTCTCCCATAAAATATTTGAAGCTTTACTTAGTATTTTTAATATGCAAAATATGTCATGTTGAAAGCAAGTATCAGGACAGAAACAGCAGCAAAGAACTGCCAAGCTGCTTCCAATATGCTCGACATGACCCTCAGTTTTTCTGCGTCCTTCTTGTGTCAAAAGGGAGATGGAGCAAGGTATACCCCATGTGAGAGGCTTTCTCCATGCTTTGAAGAGCTCCCAGAGAATTGCTATTTGACCTGGAGAGGCATTGTGTTCCCACAGCTCTGTTTTGGACCTTTTTGTCTTTTAGGCTAAGAGACAAACTAACTCACCCTTTGTGCAGCCACTGAGGTCTCCAGATAAAGTGCTGTAAGAGGGCTGTACACTATTATTCTTTTATTATGGAGCAGCAGTGGCTGTTCAATAGTTACTGTGGATTTTTATATGTTTTCCTACTGCCTTTTGTCTTCTAGTAGCAGTCCTGTGGCTTTGAGAGCTTTGGTCTCTGACTAGAGGAGACTTCCTAAATTTAAGGTGGCAACTTTGGGAGGCTTTGGAAATCGCTCTTGGTAGGAGAACACAGGGTGCCCACTGCTTAGACACATTTTTGTATCACTGTAGCTTCCATATTAAAATGCACGTGAGGGTGGAGAGCTGTTGTCAGTGCTAACTTTGGCACTCCTCAATGAATTTCCTGGCAATATTGAACAGCATTTGTACAAAGCCCCTGGTAACCAATGCATTACTAATGGAGATGTTGTCGAGAGTATGGACAGGACAAAATCTCAAAGGTGGGAGGAGATTCCTGTAGCTATAAGCTATAAGCATACAAAGGATGAGAAAGTGACTTGCAGATGTTTTTTTTCTCAGCTGATCCTCCTGGAGTTGCAGCCCAAACTTGTATCCTTAGTATGGAACTTTACTGGATTTTTCAAGTGACTTTTTTTATGCCTTGAAGGCTGTGACTGAGAGCAAAGCAAAGACAAATCATTGCAAACACATTTCTAGTTATTTCACAGTTAATACAGTGTTGAGAAGGCTGCTAAAAGGTGCACACTAGTATTACTTTTTAACTACGTTCAATATAGCAGCACTTACAAGTGACTGAGAAGGGGGTAAGTGGGTTTGGGGTTTTTTCAAAATGCATTTAATTTAAATTTCCTCAAACAGCACAGGAAGGAACTGATACAGGAGACAAGGCAAAAGAAGTCCAGCTAGAAGTGTAGGAAGTTATCTGGATGTCCAGGAGCCTGATTTTGTCTTGTGCAGTTTCTGCTGCTGTCATCTTCTTTAAAAGCATCACGGAAGGAATTTCTGGGGAAGTCTGAGTATCTAGAAGGTAGATAATTCTACCTAGCTTTAGGTATTTTCTGCTGTTTTAGTGTCCTGAGTGTCTTCTTTTGTTCAAGGGGGACAGAGGAACACTTGTAAAGCTTGTTCTTTTGACCTTTTTCAGACTCCTATGTCAAGATGAAGCTAACTGTGGCCTCAACATCCCTATTCCCTTCCGTGGAGTATTAAGGGGATCTGGACAACAACTTAATCTGAGTTAGGCTCAACCTTGAAATTGAGTGCTGTAGCTAAACCAGAAGCACTTTTTAGTGAAGGGACTTCAGCATATAACATCTTGTAGGAGGAATGGAGGGCCACTGGAGAGCTATGAGGTGGGAAAGGAGCTGGCTAGAGAAGAGGAGATAGTTGGCTATGCTGAAAGGGGAGCTGTTAGATCAAGGAAAATCACTCCTGGAATATTTTAAGAAGATTTATATTTTTAATAAATATCTTGGTACACAGCATAACAGCATCAGCTATACAGAAAAGGACAGGAATATACAACAGCAAGAGCTGGTGGCCTTTACAATTAGAGTAGGAATGATTTGTAATTGTGTAAAATGCCCTTAAGGATGAACCGGGAGGATTTCTGCTTGAAGCCAGCAGTTCGTTACATAGAAATGCAAAAGGGAAAAAATAAAGACCTCCTTCTATTACTGACCACACTCTGACCATGAGACACTAAAGTTACAGGGTTGCCAAGTAAGCAAATGCAATTCTAAGTTATATCAAATGAGCTGTTTCCAGTAGAGAAAGGAAAACAGGGATGCTGTGATCTGCCATGCACTGAGACTTCCTGTGGAATTCTGTGAACAAAACCTGCAGAAATGGAGGATATCACAAGTGACTAAAATAAGGTCTAAAGACCCAATGAAAGAGCATGAGACCTTGCAGAAGGGATTAAAGCAACATCTGAAGGCTTTGCTGAAAGGCTTGGGAGATGGCCTGAGACTGGAGGTAAATTTTTTGGGGGCAGAAGAAGCTGGAACAAGTTCAAAATAGATGAATAAGGAACCAGTAACCAGATGGCTGAGGACCAGAAGCTTTTCCGGGGACAGGGGAGGCCAAGGAATCTTTGGCAAGCTTGGAGGTTACTAACTGAGCAGGACGACAGTGAGGATTTAAAAAGCTAAAAATACCAACAGCACAAGGAAATCAGAAAGTTGCAAAAGTCAGGCTTGATGTGGAATTAAGGCTATCAGAGGACTTCTATTGCCTAGTCATACCTAACACTGTCACAATTGCAGAAACTGGAAGGGGAGAAGTCAAACTAAGTGTCCCAATATCTGAGAAACTGGGGAAAAAAAAAAAAAAAAGAAAAAAAAAAAAAAGACAGTGAATGATCTGCGGATGTAAGCTCAGAATCCTTTGTCATAATTTAATGTGTAGCCCAAATTGATGGTGGAGAAGATGGACAGCAACAGTGTTTCCCAGGAACCAAACAGGTCTGAAGCCTTACCTCTAGCAAAAAAAAAGATTCAGTTGTCCACTTCATTTCTGAACAGGGACACACAGTCCAAAGCCAGAAACCAGCCCAGTAGGCTAGGGCTCAACAGGAGTCTCAGAGAAAAGAAGGGGACAATCTACCTAAGATGGGTGGGAACCTGAGGATCCTTCCCTCTTGGCACTCCTCCATCAAGGGCTGCCAAGATGGACCAGTTTGGGGGGACTCAGCTGGACTTGGCCTGGCCTGCAAAGATCAGTGAAAGGAGACCAGAGCTGTTCTGAGAGGTGCTGGAATTTGCTGCAGGGTTTGGGAGCAGCTGTATGCCCAAAGGGGACATTGCTGTGGCAGAGAGACAGGAGCTCAGCGCTGTGGACACGGTGAGTATGGGTGAGAGTCTGATACACGGGATGGGAGTCCTGTTGGCACTTCTCAGTGATTAGAAGGAATGATACAATTGGTTTGTGTGATGAGGAAATGGTTGCTAAGGGAAGCAGCCCTGTTAACTGCTCATTTAAGTGGGGCAGGTAGGGAAATACCACAATAAGGATAACCTGGAGTGTGGACAAAATGGACTAACTGGTGGTACCCAGTGAAAGCCCTTGCACAGCTTTGAAGGTGAAAAGGTGCAGCTTATTGACCTGAAAGTCAAAGTGTGGAAGTACAAGGGTCAGAGCTGCTGACCTAGCTATCTTAGGCAAGTGGATTGGCTGTAGCCACATGTGTGAGGGGTTACCAACTCTGGGGACAGTGGGCACCAGCTGTCCATACAGGTCATCAGGTGGGCATGGGCTGAAGTGTGGAGAGACCACGATGGGAACTGTGCAGCCTGCTCCGCAGCTTGTTGTGACAGGCCAGTGTCCAAACAGTGGAGTCTAGACTGCTGCCCTAGCAGATAGTGCAGATGGATGAAGTAGGTGAGCCGAAAGTATCTGATCTGTAGGGCATGAATGACCTTACTTATAGGAGAAGAAGGTGTCATAACACACACTGTGCTCTGCTAGTAAAAGAAAGCTGAGAAGGATCCAAGATGTGCCTTGAGATCTGGGAAATATTGGCAGTGAACGCTGTTGTGCATCAGGGGCAGTGCCTGCAGAAGCAGGTTGCTTTGGAGCAGCAGTGAAGCTTTGAAGCTAATGCCATGATGACCCTCACTTGCTGCAGGCTGGCTCAGTGACAGAGCAGCTGTAGTGTGTATGAGCTCATCTCCTTTGGAGAACACCCTTTGGGAAGCTCAGATGCCCACCAGACGTGCTCCAAACATCCTATCCACTTGTGTGGTGGGGTGTTTGGTCCAGAGAAGCTGACTAAATATTATATGAAGGAAACCCCTCAGGCTGCATACAATGTAGACTTGGAGGACAATAATAGTTTCAGTCCTCTGTTGAGCTAAAATCATTGCTAACACTGTCACAGCCTGAGGATATGGTAACTCTGCAGTTGTGAGCTACGGGCAGCAAACAGAGAAGGGGTGAGTGCTGAGTCAGGACATCTTTTAATGGCTTTAGTTAATGAGAAAACTGTGCTTCTGGTAAGGGTTCAGGGATGATTCCTCTGAATCCTGAAGTCACTGGTTTTACTTCATAATGAAGACTCAAGGCTCATCTTTAGAGGCACTGACCCATTAAACTGCCCCACACAGTTTGGGGAGAAGGCATTGTACAAACCACTGAAGATCTAAAGGTGCCTTCAGCAGTAACTTGGATGTTATCCACAGGTCTGGTTAAGGGAGATGATAGTGCGTGCCTCAGTACAGAGTGGAACATGCTGAAAGAAATAATGCTGTAGTAGGTGCAACTGCTGTTGTGAGTGGATAACACCTTGGATATTGTGGTGTTTCGGTCTGGATTCCGAATTCAGTTTTAAGAAGAATTGGCAAGTGGCAGTGGAAGCAAAGAGCAGGGGTGAAGGGCAGGAGGCGGCATTTCCACTGCGTCAGTAGGCAGCACTTGAAAGTGCCGGCTTCTGGCTGACAGTGAGTGATCATGGAAGCGGTCACTGCAAAATAGGTCCGTCTCAGCCTGTCTGCTGTGCCAAGATGGCTCTGGGCACACTCAGAGACTCCTGGTAAGAAAGACTGCATTTACAACCAGCTTGGGATCAGATCAAGGCTGCCACAGAACTTGAGCTTCCTGAAATAAGAGTTACCCTGAAAAGAGGTACCTTCTCCTGGACACACAACCCAATGAGAGAAAGTTTTCTCTAACAAAAAGAAAAATATGTCTGTGCACAGGACTGGGCAATTTCCCAGGCACTCACAGATGTGCAGAGTTTTATGGGGCTCTGAATTTCCTATGAAAGGCTTATTTGTGGATTTGCCAGTATTGCGGAGACATGATATAAACTGGGTGAGAAAGAGACACTAACTGCAGTGGCATGTTAGACTTAACCACTTTCAGAATTAGAGTTGCTTTTGTCTTGCCAGATCCAGTGTTAAAACCCTTTCATGTAGGCCCAGATGCCAGTCCCTGTAGACTGGAGACTGCTCTGAAACAAGAACACAAAGGATTTGTGAAAACTTAGTATTTAATTTATAAAGCTGAAGACAATAATATAACCAATGGTGACAAGATAATACCAGCAATGGTCTAAGTAGTCCGGAGTCTTTGTAAACAGGAGTTCAGAGACACAGTTTGCCTGGAAATAGCAGAAGTGGTGGGCTTTTGTACTCAGACCCCCGTCCCAGAATACAAAAGGCACTACAGACACCTTGTTCCAGCTGCCTGGTGCAATTCAGTTGCAAAAGTTTCCCTGAGCCAGATAGCTCAGGCAAGGTGCTCTAGAAGAGAAGATTGTCTTTCCACCTCCACAATGTGTTCAAGGTGCAAAGGTTTCTGGTGGGGGCCCTGAATGCTACTAGGCACAGGATCAGATACGCCAGAGAAATATAGATGCTTCCCTAAGACTCTGCCTTGGATGTAGCACGTCAGGTAACTAGAAAATCTATTGGCAAATGTACTCGTCCATGACTGCTGCAGAACTGTCATTGCAACAAAGAGATTAAAGAAAAAATGGCGTAAAAGATGGGAAAACTTATCTGGTGGTGGTTCTTGTACAAGCTGATGATCTGAAATACTTCATAGCTCAGTTCTGAGCTACACAAGAGTTTTGAAACTGCCAGATATTTGCAGAACACAAAAAATCTTAGGCAAACTATTAGATGATTTGTGATGAGTAAAGCACTAGAAGAAAGCATAAGGAATTTGGCAAGAAATGAGCTCTTTGCAATAATAAAGCTGTTGGGATAGAGTAGAGGTATAAGAGTAACGAAGAAGTTGGTTAAGGATTTATTAGAGAAGGGATGTAGAAAGGAAGCCCAAGATTTTCTTTCAGTCCCCTGACCAACTCTTGCAATCAGGAACATCCCTGATGAGGAGACAGTCTGCCACATGGTTGCACATGGCACAAATATACAGCACACATATAGAGCCGAGGACTGTAGCTCACGTCATCCTCTGGGAGAAATCAGCACAGCTTCATTTGCTTTCATGGAACAATACCTGTTCCCCCTGGCTGCAGATTGAGATCCTCTGGGCTCTTTGGCTCCACGAAGTGAGCTGTTTTTCCCCAGCAACTTGGTTTTCTGGGTGTTGCTTTTTGCTGTGGGAGTTGGGAGAAGAGCAAGATGCATCCTCCAAGAGCAGACCTTGGAAACAGCTGGGAAGACAGCTGCTTACACAGCCGCCCTTTGCCACCTTCTCCTGCACCTGAGGTCAACCCAGCACGCTTGGTTAGGACAGTTCTCTTACACTCTGCTGCAGAGACGTAGCCGCCTTCCTGATCCCTGCCAGTTCTGCCATGCCTGTGAGGCCTCGAACTTAGTTTCAGGAGGAAGGAAATCTTGTTTACTTTTTCAGACGGGATGGGGAAAGAAAAAAAATAACTGAGATGGATCCTCAAAGGTTACCTGTGTTCTGATTGACATCAGCCCCTGTCTACCTCTTCAGAACATACAGCCAAAGCACATAGTTGTTTCAGAGTGAATAACACACAACCCCACCTGCTGCAGTGGGAGTGGATGAGGGGGAAGACTGGGAGTGGATAGGTTAAACTGAGGACATGACCTACGAGACAGTGAATGGCAGAGACCAGTTTTCCCCCTGCATCCTGTACAGTACCTCACCCAGTAGCTCTGGCTGCTGAGAGATGGTGAGGCTTTCCTATGGCATCCAGAACTGAGGAGGAGGCTTTGGTAGAACCAAAGATATGGAGCTGTGTCCCATGAGCTGGGGGGACCTGGGAGGGGCAGTGGCACCTACAGGGGTTCTTGGAGGGAACAGAGGTTGGCAGGTACAGATTGAGGCAGGGTGGGAGGTATGAAGGAATTGGGGGCATGTCAGGTTTGCAGCACTAAGAGACCATGCTGGGGATGGCAGAGGCCCAGCAGGTGTGGAAAGGAGAAATCCTAGTTTGGAAGGGACATCTATCAGTGTCTGAGACAGTGTCTCTCGGCTCTGTGTCTGTTCAGCAATGCCTTCTGGCACGTCGGGATGAGGGAAAAAGCATCCCTGGGGTACCTCCTCCTACCTAGCCCTGCAGGAGTCACTGCCTCAGCTCCTAGTCCCTGCACTGGTGAGCTGGGAAGCCCTCTGTGCTTAGCAACCTCAAATGCAGAAGCGCTGTGTGCCTGCAGGAGCTCTCCTGCTCCAGGGAGACCTGTCAGAGATACAGGCTGGCAATGAGAACGTGCCACTTCTTAATTGATCTTGCTCTGGTAGCCCATGGAACAAATGTTACTTCTTACTATGCCATATTGCTTACAAAATCACCACATAGCAAATAAACTGAAAATCCAAACTTGCCAGGTCGTGAACTCTAGGCTGTCGCGGGCTGTGCCAGCACATGCCAAAGCTCAGAGCACAGCATCCTTCCCAGCGCCAGCAATCACACCCCAGCGTACCGCCCCACCCGCAACCAGCCCCAGTGCTCCCTCCGCCAGGGCTGTTATCCAGGGAAGCTGAGGAGGATCTGTTCTTTAACTCTGGTGGGCTTGGGATCAGGTTTATATTCCTTTTGAAACCCTTGCCACATGTGCAAACAAGTTGCACTGGGTGGTGTAATTTGAGAGCGAAATTAAATGAAGAGGTGACACACCAACGGCGTACACAAAACAAGGGAAGCGTTTCCAAATCACAAGCTGCCACAGAGCAAGGAGTTTTTACATAATAGCAAAATTAGGGTTTGGATGACTGGTATTCTTCAACAAACTTTTCAGAAATATTTCCCGGAGTAAACCCAAAGAGAGAATCCTCATTTACCCTATTCCTTTCAGAAGTAATTGAATTCACTTGTTTGGCATTTCTGCCTCCTCCACCTTTCATTCAGCAGCGATGTGAATTCTGCTAATCTCTCTACAAAACAGTCAATCTCCTCTAGTCTCACTAACCATCATTCAGCCACCCAGTAACGACAAATTGCTTTGATCCTCTCCATTTACTTCATCTCCAAAAAATACCTACATTAAAAAAAAGTTAAAAATTTAAAATTTTTAATGAACTCTGCCACCAAAAGGAATGTGTATGATTAGTTCAGTCAAATTTTTTTTGCCCCTGCAGTGAGCTGTCTAAGAAATCCTGGGAATTAAGAAGACTGCAAAAGTGGCTCATGGCTTTGGGAATGGGTATACAGCATTAACATGAGTGTCCAAATGGTTATACAAGCTGAGGAAAATTACGAAGAGGAGCAGAAGGAAAATGCAGGGAGCGGATTAGTAGGCACTCTTTCTAGATACTGCATTTATGAGTAAATCTCAGTTACAGACTTTTCAGACTATAGCCATCCTGCTGCAAGCAGCTACCTAGTGCTGTATTCACACCCTAACAACTTGGATAAGCAGGACGGTACTTTTGACATCTGATCAAGGGGGGAGATCTGAAAACTATCTCCCCAGGAGATTACATTACTTGCCAATCATCTATCTACAAGCCAGAACACTC
This sequence comes from Pterocles gutturalis, assembly GCF_000699245.1. Classification (NCBI taxonomy): domain Eukaryota; kingdom Metazoa; phylum Chordata; class Aves; order Pterocliformes; family Pteroclidae; genus Pterocles; species Pterocles gutturalis. Next base: position 25,954 of record NW_010098520.1, read on the forward strand.
TCCCCACTTTTTTTTTTGGGGGACAGCTTACTGCAGCCTATCTGCCTTCATTGAGTGTGTACTTTTTTACTGATCAATTTTCAAATATGAGTTTTCACAGCAACCAGCAAACATTTAAAATGTGTTCTGAGAAAACACACCACACTCCTTCTCTGTTCTCCTTGGGAAAAGTTCAGAATTGCAGGAAGTGTAAAAAATGCTGTACTTCTGTCTGAGAGGGGATACACAGAAATGAATCCTTCCTGGTCTTCATTTTCTCCAGTTCTGTGCAAGCCTCAAACACAGCCATTTCTTCACTTGTAGAAGTGGATGACTTCTCATTCCTCTACATCCCAGCCAGACTAATACAGCACAAATCTCTGCTATTTCTGTGATTAATTTACAGGTTAATTTCCTCCTGCCTGCTATTCCAAGTTGTCAGATCATGAGATCTGCTGCTGTAAAATACTCTGTAACACCTGCGAAAAAGTTACTGTGCTTTGAAGTCTTGTAACACTCTTCAGGAGAGAATCGCAAGGCACACTGCAAACGCTTGGAGCCAGAATGCTGCAAGTGAGTCATTTTACCTGAATGAAAAACACTTCCATTCCCCACACAAATATGTGTCTATATGTGTGCTTTTATTTTCCTAGACACATTAGTTTTAGTTATTTACCCATTTGTGCTCCAGATAATTACATGCTGCTGATTCAATTGGATGCAGATTTATTCTTCACTTCCTGTCCTAAATTCTCTGCAATTAAACAGCTGCTGTGTGCTTGGTGTAATAAATTTACACAAAATCTGGGATGATTTGGCATAGCAGAAAGGTTGTTTGGCACGGGCTTGGGACAGCGACATTACGTACGACTGGCAGCCCCAGTGTGGGTTATGCTTCTCTCCCAGACGAGAATAGCCCTACCGCTATGCAGTCAGAACGGGCTGTTCATGAGGCAGAAATGTTTACAAATTTGTAACTTGTTTTACTTGGCTGTTTTGAATATTCTCTCACAACCTGAAGAAGATAATTTCCTTAGCTTTCGCAGGCTAAGTCTTTTGGGAAGACCTAGTTGGAAAGGAACAAGAAAAATACATTCTTCAGGAAGCCTCTGTCTGCAGAAATACCTCCACATCATTTTACCAGGTGGAGCTTTCTCCCTGCTGGTGCTGAGAAGGGTGGGAAGCAGAGGAGGGGGCTCTTTTACATATTTCTGTGTGTACCATAATGTTTTGCAGCATTTTTACTGTTATTAATCAAATACAGATAAGCTAGTGATCTTATCCTTTGCAAGTGCTCGTGGTCTGCAGCATCTCTCAGTCGTCGCTGACCTGCGTCCGTCCATCTCCTTCAGGAGATTTCACACCCTTGACTCGGACAGCTCCTCTTTGATATCTGCCCATCTTCCGCTTGGCATCCCTGTCTCCTGTGGCATTTGCAGCCTCGAATGACTGCGGTCTGTGTGCCAGCACGAGTGGTACACAGTCATTTTGAGGGAGCAGATGTAGTTTGCTCTGGTGGGGCCTGCAGACTGGAATTAGCGATGTACTTCTGTTCATGAGTTAGCACACGTGTCTTTTTGTTTCCCAATACCTTCTGCATAATGAAGTCAATGAGAGTTAAACTCCTCAGCTGCGATTCACATATTCATTAATCTCCTGCAGTAACAAGTACAAATTTTACAGCGCATACGGTAGGCTTATTACCAGTGTAAACAAATTGCTGCATCAAAAAAAAAGTGTTGCAGGAATTAGGTCCCATTGTATTGAACTGAAGGGAAGAAGAGTTAGATAAATTTGCTGCGTGCTGCTGCCTGGGCCTAGACGGCTGCAATCTGGTTATTACACGGTAATAACCCTGAATCTTCTTGAGGGAGCTAGCGCTACTGTTTCCACAAGTGTCATCGGGGCTTGCTGAGGCCCCACAGGAATTAACAGGGATTTAGCAAAACCTGGGAGTCGTTAAAAAATGCCTAGAGAAACAGCACATCTGAAAGCAAGACACATTATTTATTTAACTTACCAGTTCAGGGGTGAAATGATGCCCAGGCAAAAGCAAAGAGCAGATCACTTTGGTTTCCTCAGTAGGAACTCCCAAGATAGTTTCCTTCCCAGGGAATGCCCCGCAGGCTGGCTTTTGGGATCACACTCTCAGGCATACCCCTCTCCCAAAGAGCTCTGAAGGCATTTCTGTGCCATATCTGCTCCCACCCAGTCTCAACAGAGTTGCACTGTTGCGGTTCCCTTCAGAAACCCTCGCATTATACCCATGCAGCAGCAGGACTGCAGGTGCCTCTGGGATTAAAGAAAATGTGATGTACCCAGGATAATCTTCATAGGAAACGCTGAAGGAACTCATTTATTTTCAAGAAGAAACATCCTTCTGTCTCTTTCTCCTCTTTCCCAGCCTGTGCCCATGCCTACCCCTCCCCTGGGAATATCTCTGTTCCTTTGATGTAAAGAAATGAGGAGCCCAGCACCCCTTTGGCCCTTGGGTGTTTGGGGAAGGATAATTTTCCATTTCCCAAACCCCTTTGGCTCAGCTCCTGTTCAGATTATAGAGGATGTCCCCCTCTTATTTTTTTTCCCATTGAGCTGAAGAAGAACAGGATCAGGCCCGTGATCTGATACTGTGATATTTCTTGTGCTTTCTGCTCCTGGAAGGTTCAACTACAATCCATATTTTCTTTTTCCTGTGAAATTAAGCCAAAATTATCAAGGCTTCTGGTCCAGCTATAAGGGTGCTCTGGGCCAGATAAAAATATCGTGTGGATGGGACCAGTTAGCAGGTTACTAGCTCAGGGCTGCCTGTAAAAATGTACGGAGAGGAGCATCTTTGCAAAGGAGGCTGACATGTTTAGTGACATAAAGTGGCTTGACTGTTAGCTTCTTTTTTTTTCTTTCTAAATGACAAGACAAAGCCACCTCTGCTCTCCTCCAACTCCCCTCACCCTCCTAGCTATCCCCTTCCCCCTACATGCTTGGTGTTTCTTCTTTTTAGAGGGGAAAAAAAAAAAAAAGAAAAAAAAAAAAAGAAAGGGAGAGAGACATTTTCTTTCACACAAGCCCTCAGAATTACAGTTCATGAACTATTCAGTAAACTGACCGGCCTGAACCTCCCTTCAACGGCCTAATCTAAGGGGTGGATCTATGTGTTTTGTTGCTTGTCAAAAACAATCACTGCTCGGCCCATTACATTTACAGCACGTCGTCCTTTAATTGGTGTAACACACTGAGGGCTGAAAGGAAGAAAGTCCTACAAAAGCCCCCGAGTGAATGAACCCTGACTCACACAAAAATACTCTTCAGAAGTTCAGAGCTGGGCACTAACAAGGGAGGTAGAGAGTTAGTTTGAAAAGGGGTTAAGTTCAGAAATGTGCCACCTTGAAGACCCTCCCATCAAAGCCATGATAGCATTGACAAGATGCAGGGGGAAAGAAGTTAATATTCCGGCCTTCGGGGTTTGAAGGGAAGGCGGGGAAGGGCTGGAGATTCCTCCCGGCTCCCCTTCCCTGTCTAACTCTTTTCACTTCGGGGACGTTCTTATTGTGTCCTTCGACTGCTTAAGAAAAATACGAAAGGA
>NW_010098521.1:0-20397 GCF_000699245.1 Pterocles gutturalis
TGTTGTTCTCTAATAGCCTTTTCATAAGAGTAGATAAAATTAATAGAGTAGTAAAGAAATAGATAAAAAGCTGATGCTGCGCACGTTTGCTTTTCTTGTTAGAAGACTTGGAGGGAAGGTGATGGTTTTCTTACTGTGACATTGCTCTTGTTTGTGTTTCAGGCATATTTCATGACAGACTTCTCCAGTCCCAGAGTCTGGAATCGGGCATGAACAGTTGGGGGTGGGAGAGCGTTACTGTCTTTGTTCTGGAACATGTTTGCGTTGCTGCTGTGTTTTCTGGTTTGTGTCATGCTGCAATGGATCTGTTCGGGTGTCCTTGCACCTCCTTCCTCCTCCTGGAGCTGCAGTCTTCATTTGAAAGTGTTGGAATAAACAGGAGCTTGCTCACCATGCATTTGCAAGCTTGTTTTCTTTTACTGCTATAGTGTGTAAGGTTTCTTTCAATGTCTCTTTACTGTACTGGTATAGTATATCCTTTATGTGTAAAGCACAGCCCCTTTCAGTCTCCGCATGGAGAATTTTGTCTAGATTATCAAGGAAAAAACAAGCATGATGAAGATGCCACAACTTCTCTGAGTAACCAGTTCGAGTGCTCAGACCCCCTCAGCGTAGAAGTGTTTCTTGATGCTCAGAGAGAACTTCCTCTGTTTCAGTTTGGGCCCATGTTTGTGCACACAGACACACACAGACGCACACGCAGACTTCGGCATGTCTCTTCCCTCAGGATCACATGAAAGCAAGTGCACAAAGCTTACCTCAGGAGTGTTGTTCAGCCATGCTGCAAGGGCAGCTTGCCTGGCTATACTAGCAGTGGAAGGATCCTTTCACAGTTTTGGTACATATTCTGGTATTAATCAGGCGTGCTATATGCTGTTGCAGGCACCCTACAGAGCTGTCATCTGCTGGCTTCAAGATGTTGTTTCGTTGCTTATTTTAATTAAAAAAAAACCACCAAACTTTCTTACCAATCATCGTGAAAGGGTTTTAACCCTGAATTACAGAACTGCTGTTTTAAGAGTGCCAGGACCTGCCTCTCCCCCCCACCAAGCAACTTCTAGCTGTGAGTGAGCATAGTTCCTACTACTGCAAGTTTACTTACCCCTTGAGTGAAAAAGGACACAGGCGTAGTAACTAGAGAGAGGTTGCTTTCACCAGGGGGAAGGGGACAAGGGGAAGAAAGTGAGTATCTTCTACTGTGCAAGAGAATGGAACAAATTCTTCAGCATTCCACGACAATGGAGAGTTAAGAGCAGGCACTGTAGCAGTACCATCTTGCTTGTAAATCCTGCAGAATTTTAAGACAAGTCAGCTTAAAAATGCCTGTTAGGTGGAAGAATTGGATGAGATGACCCTTGCTGATTTCTGGTGTTTCCTCCAGCGTTTCTGAGTAACTTGGAGAATTAGCCTGTCCCACAGTCTTACCTTGTCCTAGGCTTATGAATACAGAAGAGCAGTTTACAGAACAGAGTTTGGGGTCTGCTAATTCTGTTGCCTCCTAACTCTGAGATTAAGAAAAAATAAGAGGATGGAAGAAGAAGAATAGCCTAAGGCTAACTGAAAAGGCATGCTGTCATTCATTTACTCTTTTAAGTCAAGCAACAAGTAAACTGATCCCCAGACTCCTAAATCTGCGTGCCTGCTGTATTTCAGCACAGCAGGAGTTCTGACAGCACAACTTTTTACCTTGGATGGAGGAATCTTCTGTTAGATGTCTAAAAGTAATCTACAGCCGATTTTTAAAAAGTAGTCTGACAGCCGATTTTAAAAACACCCTTTAAATCACACATGAGAGAATACAGAATCAATCAACTGCTTCTTAAAGGTAGAAATGGGAAAAAAAGTAGGAGCTCTGATGTAGTAATAACCCACTGAAAAATAAATTTATTTCAGGAAAACTATAAACAATATATACACAAAAAGCTTAAAGGGGTTTCACTTCTTGTTGACAGGAATAATGTACATTAATGTGCTAACATTTCCAAGGGTTTTGACATAACCCTATGCCTTAGTGTCCATGATAATATTACCATCCTTGTCCTTTATTCTGACTCTCCCAGAGACATACTTTGTTTCCTGCTGTCCATTCATGTACACAGTCTTGACAGTACCATCCGGATATTCCCGTCTCTTGAACTCTGATGTGTGTAGTTCTCTCTGGCCATTATTAAACTCTATAGTTTTGCTTCCATCTCTGCATTAAATAAATGTAAGTATTTTAAAAAAATATTGTAAGGTCTATACAAAAGCTTAAACTTAATCTCTGAACAAACATTAAATATGCAAGCCTAAATGAAGGAAGAACTGAAGAAAATACAGTATTTGTGAAAAGCCTGTTTTATGAATTATCATCACAGCTGGTTAGTACTCAAAAACGTGTTTCCACAAAAACTGACATACAACTTTATACTTGAGAGCCTCTAATGCACTTTCTCTGCATTAAATCTATTGCTGCAACAGTCCCAGAAAAGTTTAAAAGTTAATGTCCTCAGCGCTATCCGTTTCTATGGCAGACCTGCTTGCCACACCAACGAGGTTCTCGCGTATCTTCTAGAACTATGCACAAATCAGAAAAAATCTCTCAGGTTAGGGTATGAGAAAATACACACAGGCATTCAGTCTTTATGTCTCCTCTAAGCTACCAAGAAAAAAAAAATAATCAAGATTTCAAACAGCAAATAAATTTTCGCAGTTGTAAGAGTCGGTTAGAAAATCAGCTTGTCTCAACCTTGTCATTAAGGACATGACACCCCCAGTTAGACTATAGGGTCCTTTCCTATGGATTTGATGCGGCCTGGGAGCAAGACTCATCTCGACAGGCCTGTTGCAGCAAAGATACGATATCGTGAGAAAATCTCCAGGGTAAAAGTAAAACAAAAAAGACAAAGGCGCGGCTGGCGTGCAAAGAACTTGTTTCACCGGCAACGCACCCTGGTACTGGTACAAGATGGATTGATGGGGGACGGAGTGAAACGGTCTCGTTCCACGGCCCTGCCCTGTCCAAGACTATCCGTACCTCTGTAAGGATGGGAACAATGAGCTGCAGGTGCCACGGCTAGCCAACCAGAAAGATGGCAGACACCGTGCCAAGCACTGTGACGAAATCTTTACCCTGAGGAGAACTTTGCTTGTTATAATGTCATTATAATCCCAAAACACACCTCCATCCCAAAGGCTACCCGCCTCCGAAGTAGAGGAGGAGCAAGGTGTGTAGTTTAGCATAAAACGTCATCCCCCAGCAACCTAAAGTTGAAGCCTTCCCCACCAAGGATCGACAATGATCGATCGTTAGGACCGGCAGGACGCTGCTGGCTCCGGGCCGGGGGGACGCCTTGGACCCGCGGTGGTAGCTATATTCCTCTTTTCCTCTCTTTACTTACTTTTCACTCCCCTTATCTATCGCACGTCGCTTACAGACACAAAATAATAAAGTTTTTGCTGTTTAGCTGAAGCTAACCCCTTTTGGGGGTGGTCGCCTTAATTTTGCACTTAGAGATCTCAGCAAAGAACCATCACGAGTCCTTAGTGGACTGTGACAACAGTACAGTATATTAAAATGTAAACTTCTAGAAGTAAATCTGTGACCATATACTGCCTCTACCAGTGAGCCCTAACTGCTGCTATCCCACCCACAGGCTAGGGTACCTGAAAAAGTAAAGCTTACCGCTGAATATGAACAATAGTGCCATCTGGAAAGATAGTTTCTTCTTGCCCATCCATAAATAAATTTTTAATAGTTTGGTCAGGGAAAGTAATTTCTTTCTTGCCATCAGGATAATGTTTCTCTGAAATGGATTTTGAGACAATATGCTTATTACATAACTACAGGTGTATATATATATATATATGGGCAGCAATTTTGAGGGTTGCTTGGGTTAGATGATTTCTTTACCTATTTGTCCATTTGAAAATTGCAAGACCTCTAAGCCATCAGAGTATGTAGTATGTGTAGTCTTAGCATCAGCATAATAATAAATCTGCAGAAAACAGTTCAGATTTTACATAATTAATGAGAAATTTTGTATGTGTGTGTATACATGCACATAAATGTTCAGAGAAAAGTGCAGAAGATGTAGGATACATACCACTGTTTGATCAGGCATAACCTGCTTCACATCCCCATTGAAGAAGATTATAGTTACGGTCTTCCCGTCAGAATCCACTTTTTTCCATGTCCCATTGGGGAAAAATACAAGGTGACAGCCATTTTTCAAAACTTTCTCAACCTAGTGAACACATTACAGAGGTCAGCCTTGAGCCATCACACTCATTCCTCTCTCACAACAGCTGTCTTGTGGAGTTTCAGAGTGCCAAGCTCTCATTTTACCTTTCCGTCAGGATAAGCAGTTTCTCTCTGTATCTCTTCACTGTCTGTATGTGCAGGTCCAGATGGTGATGACACATGAGCTTCAACAGGAGAGGCATCCTGAAATAACAATAATCTAAGCATAAACTCAAATCGAGCTTTGTCTTTATACATGTTTTTTTCCTAGGCTGACAGGTGTTTCAGGAAACGAGCATCAGGGAGGAACACAAGTATAGGAAGGCATCAACACAATCTGGGTTTTATGGAACTCCTAGTATAATTCAAGTGGTAAAACAGACTGAGATTTGGCAGTAATTGGTTGTGCGGGGTCAGCTGTAGTCTGGACTAAAGTGGAATTCAGTGGTGTGTTGTAGCATGGTGCTAATCTGCCTTAAGTCACCCATATCAAGGTACGAAACAATAAAGTTTCATAAAACCCTACCTACAACAATTAATGTAAGAATTAATTCAACTATTTACAAGATTCTTGCGCAGTTGCCCTATGTGGAGCATGTAAACATCCAGCTTCTTCCCCTCCCTCAAAAGGTAAAACATTTTGCAAAATTCAAGAGATCAGGAGATTATTATTTTCTTTCCTCAGCCAAAGGATATTGCTACTACTAGACATGGGTAAAACATTCTGCATTGACCACTACATAGCCATTTTCTGTGATGACAATAAAATTGCAGTTGAAGAGTGCAGCAGTTAAGTCAACAGCTTCACCAGTCACCCTCCAGATACTCATTCAAGTACAAGTAACTATTGTTTTATTTTGGGTTTCCCCTCCCCGCTTAAAAAAATCAAATGAAGATACAGGACTTACTACCATGAAAGTCCTAGAAGTATCTTCTACTGCCATCATTGTCTCAGAGTTGCTTCTGTCACTAGCAGGTGCTGATGCAGGTGTTCTAGAAAGCTTTCCTACTCAGATACATGTAATAAAGATTTGGACAGGAAAATTAAGGTACAGCTTAAGTGTTGTAATTATATATATGAGGTCAAGTTTTACAGGACACCTACTTTTAAGTACAGTAGAAACCAAAAGCAGTATATTTATTAAAATAATCAGCATAAGCCAGCTCCCTCAGATGTTTCATTGCTGCATGTGTCAGCCAGCTGAAGAATCACGGCAATAGGCATAACACTTGCACTTTCTCTCCTATTTAATTTCTCTAGATTTACAAAGGATTTTTTTTTTAACCAGTGGGCATCTAGAAAACATCATTAGTTATGCCTTAACCTTTTAACAGGAACTGATTGGCAGACTTTTCCCACGTTTCTCCTAGCACACGAGAAAGATGACCAAAATAAAACAAGCAAGGGCTTCAGTTCTGGAACACACTCCTCTAACAGATAACATAATGGTTGTTTGAGCTGTTAGAGGTGTCAAAAAAGTACCCTCCAGTTACTTTCTGTATATGATTATTCATTAGAAAAGGATATAGTTGCCAACAGCATTTGCTCCTAACTGTGAACAAGGAACACCCACTGCAGCATTGCCCACATGAGTATAGATCCTGGTAACAGAAGGTTCTGAGGAGAGACAGCCACTGCAATGCTACTAACATCCGCGGCTTGGAGAACATCAATGATTAATGCCATTTTGGACTACAGAATGCAGCTTCTTGGTAAGAGCACCAAACACGACCAGAACGGTCACCCATCACAGCTTTCTCCAGAATCTTACCCTGGGAGGTATTTATCCATATGCTCAAGTCCATTATAACTATTCTCTATCTACTTTTGAGGTTTTGATACACTCTTTTTAATAAAAGCAAAAATCCATATTAGTATTCTTTTAAAGATTTAACAGAATTTTCTGATCAGACAAACATTTATACCTTTTGTCTGTGAATAACTTTTGCCATTTATCTTGGTGCACTTCTGTACTGGAAGAGGCAGAGATCCAGTTCGACTTTTTGGGCCTCTAACTGGTAGACTCTAAAAGAAAGTAAGTTATTTGTGGTTTATATGAGATTTATTCATAACTGTTCATACAGTGGCAACAAAAATTTATACACTGTGTGACATGAAACTTACTGGAAGCCTTCCGCACAAACTATCCATTTTTGAGATTTAGGCAGCAGAAGGGCTTGTGTGATGTCACCCAAGCTGTACTCTGGAAATCCTCCTCTGTTTGCTGCCTCACTACCAACAACTGAAGAATGTTAATTTGGTGCAAGCAATCTAGAATAATAGTTACAGTTTCAAAACTAAACATAACTACTTTAGACAGCAGTGAACTGCCTGGTTTGCCGGGCAGATCCTTAAGGTGCAGAGGTTCACAGGTTAGATTACACCTATGATTTTTCTCTTACAATTGCATCATTTCGAATTTCTAAGATGAATTCCTCAACAGAATGGATGCTGAACATTGTGAACATTCACATTTGGAGAGAATGCAACTTAACAAAATTCTGTGTCTGTCAACACTAGTGGAGTCCCAAGATAAGTAAATTAAAAGTAAACATCTAAGCTGTAGCTACTGGATTCCAAGTTTATGATCCGAAACTCAAGAATATTCACACAGATTAATTCAAAATACCAAGATTAATAACTTACGGATTCTGCTCTTTTTGGAGTCATCCCAGAATTTTCTATTTTCCTCTTGCTTCCAGCAGCTTCTGCTTTCTTCCAGGCTTCTAGACGAAACCTCTCCATAATTTTTACTTCCTCTTTTAGTTCCATATTCTCATTTACTAAAGCTTCTATTTGATCTTTCAGGCGTCGATAGGTGGTTGACCATTTTGCCTCTTTTTGTTTTAAATCTTCCTGCAACTCTGCAATCTGCTGTTTTAAAGCCTTTGAAAAATGCATGTTTATAAATTAAAGAGCTTTCATTTTTTAATATATTAAAATGTTTTAATGTTCTAATAGAAATACAAGCACACAAAAAAAAAGCCCAAGAGAGGCAAAAAAAATAAGATCAGCTTATTGGTGCAGAGTGGAAGGTAGGAGAAATTTTCTTCCCTGAAAGAGATACTATTTACCAACTTTGTAAGTTCAACTTCAATGACAGGAAGTGTCTTTATTGCCCTCTTGGCATCATTTACTCTTTATAGATTGGCCAGTACAAAGACACTCAAGACAGACATATGAAATCTTTAAGGCTGCTCTTGAGAGGACCCTTCAGAAATCTTGGGATGGGAGAGAGGATACAATCACATAAAACACATGTGCATCTCTCTAGCCAGTTTAGCAAATGTTACTTCAATCTGTTGAAGTTATGTAAAGAAATTTGTAGGGAAGGAGGGAAATCCATGTGTGATGTTTAATGCAACTTGTATGTACATCTCATGTACCACACATCCTGACAATGAAGGAAAAAACAGATCTTGTTTCTTACATCTCTTGACACCTACAGACCTACAAGTAATAACAAAAATGTAACTTTGAAAGTTGTAGATTATTACATTTACTGTACAACAGCTACAGACAGAACAAGTACAGTTTGCACTTTGATCCACTACCATGAATAAAAACTTATAAAACTTATCTACAGTAATTTTGTATCAAAGTGGAAGATGATTCTGCCATAGTCATGAGCAGTTTTTAGTATAGAAAAGTGACAAAAAGATTTGCTCATCAGGAACTTTTGCCTTAAAACCACCAAACACCATTAGTTCTCAACTGCCTTTAAATGAATGCAAGTGTTCCTGTGTGGACTAGAAGAATAATATATTTTCATACCTGAATTTCATCACGTTCTTTTTTATCTGGAATTGCTCTGGCTTCTGTGGTATATTTTTCAAAAACTTTACGCTCCTTTTGCAGTTTTTTCATTTCCTTTTTTTTATATTCTTCTATTTCAGCCAGTTCTCGGGCTTTCTGCTGTTGAAAGTCTGCAATTTCTTTCCTATAATTATGAAACAAAGTTGTTCTAGCCCAAAACTACTTCAAATCTGAGTTTTAAAAAAGCAAATTAAGGCCGTGAATTTTGTGGTCGTTGATTCCAATCCAACATCTGTTACCCCCAGGAAGACTTACCTATGAATGGTCTTACTTATTTAAGGAGTAAGAATTGTCACACAGCTAGTGTCTGAAGTCCAATAATTTGTATTTTTATATCTTCTAATCACAGAAGTTATCCTCAATTTAACAAAGCTTTGGCTAACATCTTCCAACATTCCTCAAAGCAGTAGAACACCATTCCCCCAAAAGTACTGGGGAAAAGAATCTGCTAACAGCAGGAGGTCACAAATTAAAATTAGCCAACAACACGATGCTGTTTCCAAACAAAACAAAAGTGACTTTGGTAGGAATAGGTGTGCTACATTATAGTCACCAGAAGTAACTATTCTCCTCTATATGTCACTTATAAGTCCCCCAGTTCAAATGAAGATATTCGCAGTTTGTACACACAAACCTCCAATCCAAAGGAAAGCATCAACCATGTCAGCACGAAGATCAGTTTTGCAAGACCAATTTAGGACTGTGTTATCACTCAGAACAAAAGTATACAAATTCTCCCAAGTATAGCCTTTAAGGATATATGAAATTAGCAGGGTTTCTTATCATTATTCCTAGATTAGCAATTTGTATGTGAGTAATAATTACAGTTTAAGATTTACATAGAGCAACAACCAGTTTCTCAACCCACGTCTCCACTGTAACCGAAACACACCGCTTATTTACCTGTATAGTTGGTAACTGGACAATATGATAAACTGGAACATACTATGTAAGTGAAAGCACCAAAATGTTCAATTAAAAATTACCTGATATTTGCCAAGGCATGCTCTCTTTCTTCACGGAGTTTAGTTAGAGTTGTGTTTTCAGCTCTGAATCTCTCTATTTCCATTTCCAATTCAGTGAGTCTTTCTCTCAGTAGGTGGGATGGAACAGTGTTTCCTTGTCAAAGAACAACCAGATGCAAGTTATCCAAGCGGAATCCATATGACTGAAGTAAATAATCACACACCAGTTTAAAAAACAACCCATAAAATCAAGTTATACTATTTGAGAAATAGTAGTAGTATTGCAAAAAAAAAAAAACAAACCCTAATATTAAAATAATACAAAGTGAGATTTTAAAGCACGCCACGCTATTTACTCAAGTATTTTATATAATACTCAAATATTGAGTATATCATCTTTGTAAAACTAAATGTATATTAGGAATTGAAATGTAAATGGCTTTGTGTCAAGCTAGAGAAATTAAAGGAAGGTATAAGGGCCAAGCATCAAACAGGAAAGTTTATGGTTGTAAGTTTTTTTCACAACAAAGTCTGCTCATACCCATCACCAATGTGAAATCTATTCCAGAGGCTCATGATAGGATTTGTGAGCTTTTTTGCCATCCCAGTTTCCTGTTCAGTCTCAACACTCCCAGGGTTTTAATAGCCCACTTCCAAGTATGCAAGAGAAAAGCCTAACTACTGATGTTGCAGTGAAGGGTGAATGAGGCAACTACCTAAAATGCTTTGAGATGCAGTAAAAAAACCCTACCCCTCTCCCTGCAAACAACATCTAGTAGGCATCTTCAGACAACCCTAAAAAATCTATTTTACACAAAACAACAATCAGAAGTAGTAGTTTCTGTATCAACTTCTCATAAAAACCCTAAACAAAATCCTAAACATTAATTGCAGCAGAACTTTAAAACCAAGATCTCCCCAACTTACAGAGAAGAGTTTTAAATGCTAGGCTATGCCATCATGCTTTCACTGACCAACTGCATTTTTAATGATCTCACATAAATGCAACAGCTTCAACAGGAGCTTTTAGAGGCAGTCCTTCCCCAGACTATAGCCATATGGTTGAAAACAACTTGAGCAAAGCAGAAAAATGAATCAGTGTTTCCCATATTCCACGTGAATTCTCTAGATATATATATAAATATAGTACTGACGGAAAATACAGACAGGGCTGCTGCCTCCTAATACTTTATAAGATAAACAAGCTAACCTAACAGTACACAGCATTATCCTACTGAGGTGTACATGTGCACTGTCACTCGAAAGGGTGGTACCACTTCATTTACAGCAGGACTTGGACACTTTCCTGGAATTGGAATTGGTGATCAAGCAGCTCCAGATCAAGTTAGTTCAATGAGCTAGTCTCACAGAAAACTAGCCTCCAGGGAAGGGAAAAAAAAAAAAAAAAAGTTTTATGAAGTTTTAACTGATTGTACTCATTCTCCAAGCTGCATAATTGTTAGATTTTATACTAGACATGCAACCAGGAGAGGAGATGAAAGGTAAGAACACCCTTTGATGTATTGTTAAGTTGCAGCTTAAACGTTAGAAAGAAAGACTTGTAATGTATGTCTTCTTCAACATTTCCTACTTGTTGCTGTTCTCTCACTTCCTGGTTCCTGTTCCACATTTGGTTTGATTTCACGCTCTGAATGACAGCCTGCCTTCTGGTTTGGTTTCAGTGAAGGAAACAGTTTCATCATCAGGTTTGATACAGGAGGTCCATTTGAATCACTGTCCACTGCAGACTCTTTGGACATTCCATCTCCCTTCTTTGAGGCAACTTTTCTCCTTATTGCTTTATCTGGGAGAGTTGTATCATTCTTACTGGAAAAGCCCATCTGTAAAGGCATTTTAATGTCCTGTTCAGGTAAATCACTGTTAACATAATTTTCATCAAGATCACTCCATGTTCTTTCATCATCAAACTCAGACTTACTCCCACTTATACATGACATGCTTCTCTGATGGTCTGAAGCTTTCCTAATCTTTTGCTTTGACAGTGCACTGCAGTCTTTGTCTGACAAGCCAAGGTCAGCATCTCCATTTTTGCTTTCTTTGCTGATGTCTGCAACAGAACCTCCATAATCAAGAAAATCTAGATCCCTTTCTCTATTGGTCATAAAAAATGTCTTAGCATCTTCATTTTCATGCTTTAATGTGGTCTCAAGTTCACTCTCAGAATCTGTAGTAGTATCACCGTTGCCCTCATCCTTATCTTCCTTTACAGTCCATTGATTACTTTTTAAAGCAGGAGCTGCTGTCATGGAAGAAGCTGAAGATATTACACAGTCCGTTTTGTTCAATGCATCCTGCATTCTAAAAGCTGTTCCTGAATTTGAGACTGTATGCATAACTGCTCTATCATTTGTATTTCCCTGGGTCATACAATCTGCCTTTTTATTTTTCTTATAAATAAGTTCAACAGCCAGTGCCTTTACTTGCTGCTGTTTTGCCTTGATAGGGGTAGAAGACATTCTACGGCCTTTTAAAGTTTGCTGATCATGATCTAAGATTCTTTGCACAAATGAGGAATTACTTGAGAAAGAAATTTCATCTGCAGCTTGTTCTAGAAACAAAAATTCATCTAGTTCTAGATTCTCTTTTTCTTTTTCTTTTTCCCAGTTTTCCAGCTTATTCTGAAACGAGACTTCAAAAGACAGTTCTGGATCCTTCACAGGGTGAACTACAGGACATTTAGAATTAGAAAAGGCACTGGCCAGCTCACCAGACAACTGAGGCTTTTCTGTGCCAGGTAATTTGTTTCCAATTTTGACAGCGTTACACTTCACAAATTCTACTATGTTCTCTTTATTTTCTATTTTGTTGTTAATTTCTGATGGGAAGGAATCTCTCATCTGTCCATCATGATTTTTTCCTGGTTGCATTCTTGTTTCTACTGGTGAGATGTTTTTCCCATTGTGATTCCTGAGTACCAGGGTCTTCTGAATAGGACAATGTTTTGCTTTATCAGGGTGGCTATATTTTTTATATGGTGCAAAAGGGTTCTCAGAAACCAGTTCTTTGCCAGGGGGTATAGCTTTCTTCTGTGTTTGTGGTCTGTCCACTTTAACAACATTTCTGTCGTCTGACGCCCTTTGTTGAAGATTTGGGGTGTTTTCTCCAAGTTTTGTAATTTTAGATTTGGCATTAGTGAATCGTGTTAAGCCTTCTCCTCTTTTCAGGAAGGGGCGTTTGATCACTGGTTTTTGAATGGCTGATCCATTTGTCTCCTGAAAAGGGGTAAGGAAAAGTAAAACGCAAAATGTTGAAAAGCCCCTTACACAGTTTGAAGATTTCTTCAAATAAACCCCACATATGAGTAGGAATTTATATAGTTTCTACTTTATTTCTAAGGATATCTTAGACAATTGAAATATTTGGGGCTTATTGCTTTAAGAATGTGAATATTAAGAATTCAGTATAATCTTTTAATGCTAGAATGTTCTTTGTACATTTTTAAGGCACCAATTGCATCTTGGCACAATATATAAAGAACAATAAAGTTAAAAAAATAAATAAATAACCTGTAACTTCTGTTTTTGCTCCAGACGCTGCTCTTCTAGTTGTATCTGTTCTTCCAGGAATTCTTCGAATGTCTGTTTCTTCTCCTGAATCGCAGCTTTAATAGGTCTAGTGTAATTAAAAAAAAAAAAAAATCAATTCTTACATTTCTATATAAAATAACTGTGTTTAATGTCACTGCTATTCAAAGACCTACGGTGTAATTATATAAAAGATGACAAATTATGATGTACTTTGGTCATTAAGTGTCAAAGTTATTCTGACAAATGCATTATAACACTAGCTGTTTAGCAGGAATTTGATAAACCATTTCTCAATAGTTAATATACATGTCTAAAAGACACTGTATGCAGGTTTTGCTGTTTCTTCTTTCACTGCTTTTCTCAATGACCCCTTCTTCTGCCCAGACCACCAAACTTTCACTCATACTTTAGTCATATTGCCATTTCTACAGTAGCTTCCCACTCAGTGATGCTACTGAGATCATGTTCCATATCTCCCCCTTTGATACTTCTCCTTCACAGCCTTGTACTGGGTCTGGCTGGGATGGAGTGAGCTTTCTTCACAGCAGTCCATCTGGTACTGTGTTTTTTGGATTTGTGACTACAACAGTGTTGATAACACACCCATGTTTTAGCTATTACCGAACACTGCTTGCAAAGCATTAAAACTTTCTTCAATTTTTCATGCTGCTCCCAGCAAGTAGCCTGCGGGGGGCAACAGGCTGAGAGGGGACACAGCCACAACAGCTGACTCAATTGAGCAAAAGGATATTCTATGCCATCTGACATCATGTTCAGCAGTAAAAACTGGGGGCTTGGTCTTTCAAAAGTAGCTGTTGCTCAGAGACCAAGTGGGCATCAGTCTGGCTGTGGGAGGTGGAGAGTGACTGCCTTTGTATCACTTGGGTTTTTTCCCCTCGTTCCTTTCCTTTATTAAACTGGTCTTATCTCAACCCACAAGTTTTCCGTGTGTTTGCTCCTCTGATACCCTCTCCCATTCTGCTCTGTAGGCCATTGTGAGCAAGCAGTTGGGTAGGTGCTTAGTTGCTGGCTGAGCTCAACCCATCACACCACAGCCTGGAACAAGTATTTCTTGGTTTTGTGATGACCCGTCAGAACTTTAAAATAATGCCAACCACTACTTTGATTCACAAACAAAGCTTGTAAAAGAGAAGGCTTCTGCCACAAGCGCTATTATTACTTCTTAGCCATATACAGACATTTAAACAAACGTAACTCCTGGTAACAGACTAAAAAGTCACAGCCTTACACTCCTCCTCCACGTTACTACTTTCACCATGTAACAGCGGATAGGAAGTTGTAATAAATCAAATTGGGAACAGTAATTATAACTGCTTATATACTAAGCTACACTAAAATGTGCTTCTAAACTATCGTTACCCCAGGTTGCACACACCTCTTCAGCCAATACACAACATCCCATCTTTCACAGCATAAGCAATTTCAAGCCAGAGCCTCTCTTAGTACAGGTCTCCACAGTACCTAACAAAATGGAATCCTTGGTTAAGAAAGCTACACAAATTAAGACTATTAGACTCTTTCAGTCAGGACTCAGAATTAAACCAAACTCATGTTATTTGACAAAAACTGCATAGTAATGGCCCGAGTTACCTTTCTTCTGTATTAGTCCACAAATGTTTTCCTCCACTGGAATTTTCAGAGAGATCCGCACTTTCCACGAGTAAAGGATCAGTGTGATGATCTTCACTCTCCATTAATATCTCCATCTTTTGTTCTGGACACCACATGGTTTTTCCTATGAAATTAATAGAATTTTTTTTTTCTCCCCAACAACAAATTAGTTTTCAGCTCATACTTCAAGCTGAATTCAGGTCAGATTAAAACCAGAAGGTAATGTAGTCTGAATTCCTACACAAAATAGTCCAGAGATTTACCCAAATTAATTATTATTTCAGCTAGAGCTTTCTTTTTTAAAGGAACATTTAATTATGCATTAAAGTTTTCCACAGACCTTAAATAACCCCTTCTGTTTGTTCATCTTCTTTGCTAATGTTAATTTATGGCTTAAAAATAAAATAACTGAACAAATTTGGATGTCTGCTGTACTGAAGTGCTCTCTTATCAAGCTTCTGTGTCCCCTATATATGTATAAAATAAGACAGATTTATCCTTTCACATCCTCTTAAACCAAGGCCTCTGATTAAAATCTTTAAAGCTGGTATGAAGTATGATGAAATGCAATCTCGTACCTTTTCCTTGAAATCTCTGCAGGTTTATAAGGTTTAACTTTATTAATTTGCTAGATTCAAACCAAAACCACTATTCCAGTCATAGCAGCAGAATAGCCATGCTGGTACCAACGGTAAACTAAGAAGAGGAGGAAAGGTAAAGAACTCCAGTGCTTCGCTTCTGATGTACAAATAATTTTCAGTCATATGGTGGGTCCTTGTTAACCTATCCTGATTCCTAATCCCAGTCCTATCCTCACAATAGAGCTGGTCTGAAGACATTCTGTATGCTTGGAGAGATTGCTATTTTACATTTGCTGTGTGAAAAGGTGAGTACAGTTCAGCCCAAACAATTCAGCTATGCAATATCTATCATTATTTGCTGTTTTCCCAGTCTTTATCATATATAAGCATATATTAGCAGTAATGATTATAGTTTCTTCCTGAAACAGACAGGCATTTCATGCAGACAGAAGAACTTGATTTTTGTCTAACGCTGCTTTAAACAAAACTCACATGGACATCAGCTCTTGACATCTGTAAGCTGTCAGTAAACCAACCAAAAAACCAAGTGAACCAACACTTGTATCAAATCTTCACAATAAGTAGGAGAAAACTATGCTCAGTAACTACAAGGGGAAAAAAAGTCCCACCACACACCATTATCTTTCTATAAATTAGTAACCAGTAGTGTATTTGTCTTCCTCATTTTTCAAACAACTCTGCATTTTCAGAGGCACACCCAGACCTTGTTTCTCACAAGCAGACACTCCTGAAAGATTGTCATTCAAAAATGAGGTGCATTCTTTGTTGTTTAACTTTTGTAAAAAATCACTGTCTCGTGTATGTGGAGGAACAATTGGAGCATAAGCTCTGTCTTCAAAGATATTCTGATACCCAGATGATGGCAATTGGAGTAAAGTGGTTAAGCCTGCTGAATGCCCAGGTCTTAGCTTTTGACTTTCAGCCATTAGAGTAGAGCCTTGAAATTAACAGGAAAAAAAAAAAAAAAAAAAAGGCTGTGTCATTGTATTTGTATTACAACACCAGTGTTCCAGAGGAGGAAAGAAATGGCGCTGAAGGGCAAGACTGATCACCCAGCTTCCTGCCTGATGTCACTCATCAAGAATAAATTATTAGGCAACCTGGATTTTGTTCTCCTAAGGCTAAGCCCTAATTCATTTTCTCAGGTAGGTAGAGTGAAAGAAAGATAATCATTTTAAGTCAGGTTCAACTGATATGCCAGCAGAAGATACCCCTGCTCAACTCTAAAAGCTTTTTCCAGCCCAGCACTGCCTACTCCCTTTCCACACAGCAAGCGGGACTGGAAAACTGATACAGGTTACAAGTGTTTGGTTTTAAATACAGATCAGCTCCCTAGTCTAGTTCAGTTCATCACCTGAAATTTGTGCTGCCTAAGCACAAACAAGAAGGGACAACTTCATTTCATACACTGACAGCTTAAAGCAATCAAAAGTACTGTGAGAAATAACTAATCAGAAATGAAAGCAACTGTTTGTTTTACACTGTCTTTTATGTTTAAAATACATTCTTCAAAACAAGAGCTCCCATCATAGCACATGTTGATCAAGTTACAATTACAGCTCGCATTCTATAAAAACAGGATAGTTTTTCTTCTACAGTAGCACTCAATTTTCAGGCACTGAAGCAATGCAGCATTTATTTTTGACTAATCAAGTAATCTTAAAATGAAGAACACTGAATACACTTTCAGATTTTAACTGGAAAATGATATTAAATTCTTCAGTTTACTCAAAGTACTTCATATGCTTTCTTCCTCAACTTACCAAGAAGTGCTGTCTGGCCAGATACCATGCTAAGTAGCTTCTCCTGCTCTTCCATTAGCCTTTGAAGTTGCTCCATCTGTTGTTTCTTTAGTTGTTCCTGTTTCTGTTGTTGCAATTCCTTCAGCTTTTCAAACAAAAAATAAAAAAATGTATTAGAGTCTAAGTTTACTTAGAATGTACCACAGGATTAGTGTCATCAAGACAACAGCTACTTCTTGTTTTAAAGATGTTCCATTAAGTAAGTGTAACATGAAGGAAATTAATAATTTTTCTATCTATGAATAGATATGTTATTTCCAGTTTGCCCAATTAGCAGTACCACCAGTCTTTAACTGACCAATCTTCAAACAACAGCAATCGGAAAACTCATTTCTCCTGCATGAGAAAAACTTCTACTAAGCTGGGTTTTTATCAAAATGTGAAACACTTCATAATAATTAAAGCTTTAAAAAAGTGGGGGGGGTTCGTTGGTTCTTTTTTCCCCCCTCTCTCCAAGATCTCAGTTACCATGAACAGTACTGATACAAAGGACCAAGAAAGGGGAAAAGAGCATTGGAGAACATTAAGACTCATGAAGCTACCTGAAAAAAAAAAAAAAAGAATTAAAATACTGATTAAACTCAGCAATCCAGTCTTCACTTTCTTGTGTGGCAGGAGTCCCTGGCCCTGCCTTGAGGGCCATAAGAAGGCAGGGCATTCTGTACCACAGCAATGGGTGTTGGGCCTCCATGCCCATCTCTGTATCTCCAACACACACATATGTGCTAGTTCCAGCTCCTCCGAAGGAAAGACAAGAAGCCTGATAAAATCCTTCTATAGATCAACAATTGGACTACACCTGTCATCTAACAGATAAGAAAAATTTCCCCCCCTTCTCCTTGTAGTCTCTTAAATTCTAGTGAAAACAGAAGTAAGGCACTATGTAAGCAGAAGCTGTGAGCTAATGATTAAGATCCAAAGATCACCTAAGTCTCATCTCCAACCCCTTATCTTGATTTATTAAAGAAATTGTACTTCTACCTGTTCTGATAATATCCTCAGGAAACCAAACTGAAAAAAACTTTCATACATCCAAAATTACACTCATCATTGCAAGCATCAGATTTACTTTTTTATAACGGATTAGATTGTCAATAACTTTCTAAGACAGGAGACTTAACAATTCCTCTTAAGATGACAGATATTAGCTTGTTTAATTGTATTTAGCCACTATTTGATACCACTGACAATACTGAAAAAGTGAATAAATATTTTCCTATCACGTAAAATAGAGGAGAAAGCTTTTACAGCACCACGTAAGTGGTGGAATTCTAGAGACTCACACACATTCCCTCACATACCCCACTTGAATGAACAGACATAGAGATTTGTACTGAGGTAGCTGCTAGAAGAGGGGACGAGGTAAGTGACTTTTTAATCCTTAACAGCAAGATCTACCGAAGTGCCTATGAACACTTTCAGCTAATGTAATTTATATCTAGTAATCGGGAAGAACTACAAGCTAATGTACAGCCACACACAGTGGATTAACTGACGTGCTTGTGTTGGAAAAAAAACAATGAAGAACATCATAGTGTGGTAATTCCAGGCCTTTTTATCCCAACGTCACAGATACTTCATCACATTCAACACTAACACCTCTCTTCATTTTAACAGACCCAGGTATATGGGTGTACATAGCTACCTTGAGAAATAACAGAGATGT
Source organism: Pterocles gutturalis (assembly GCF_000699245.1). Taxonomy (NCBI): domain Eukaryota; kingdom Metazoa; phylum Chordata; class Aves; order Pterocliformes; family Pteroclidae; genus Pterocles; species Pterocles gutturalis. The sequence goes on from NW_010098521.1 coordinate 18,255, forward strand.
TGCTATAGATACAAATACATACAAATGCAGGATGTTGCAATATCTGTGGTGAAGGGTGCACCTTTCAAGGTAAAAAGATTTTGAGAACAAATACACTGCCACTAAATGCAATTCCATTTTAAACTGGAACCTGTACCAGCTGGAAACAACAGAAGTTAGACACTCAGTAACAGCACATGATGAGGACACCAATTTTTATACAAGCATAACTGTGACTTAGGGCTTGCTCTTTCAGCTTGCTGTGTTCTATATGTTGCAAAGAATTTGCTTACTTCCAGATATGACATTTCATATGCAGAAACAAAATAAATCTTAATTGACATACATCAAGGAATTATAGAATTTTTACCTGTTCAAGCTTTTGTAAGAGTGGGTCCCTGTGACTGGATTTATTCTGACCATCCATTTCGCCACGGACAAAGTCTGTTTTAGAGGCTTCTACATTATATGCTGCTGCTGGAAAAGATGGTTCAGTGGTATATCGCTGAAGCATACAAGAGCTGCCAGACTCTTCTTCACACAAGGAGTCATCACTTACAGAGCAGCTGTCTGAAAGATGAAGCACTTCAGCAGGGAAAGCTGTGATGTTTTCAGGTCCAAATAATAAATTTTCTTTGTTGATTTTCAAACCAGTAAAATTAGGATCTAGTAAGACTCCAGCACGGGAACTATTGGACATCCAATGTGCAATGAAGTTTTGTTCACTACTTGGATCTTCACCAGTTGGCATCTTGTAAATTGTGTTCCAATTTATTTGCTGATACAGCATTAACATAACAATATTATGTTATGTACCGGTAGGACAGTAAAACTCTCAAATTTCCAGGTATTTGGTATGCACGGTTACCTACTTTTGGCACCTAGAAATTAAGTAGAAAAACAAAATAAGAAGTCTACAATAACAGATTCCCAGTAAAAGCAAGCTACTCTCTTATAATCAACCTAGTGTATTTATAAAAATACGTCACAATCTGCCTTTCCCTGGGCAATAAAAATAATTTGGACAACTGGTAACAAACACCTTCTGTGCAGGAAGTCAACATAATCTTATTATTTATTTGAGTGCAGTTAATATTATCTCAAATATTATAAAGCTGTGTATAATATTCTCTTCAGTACTAGAGAGGGATTCTGATTTTTTTTTACAGTGCCAGCAACAAAAGAAGAGAGGTGATCTGAGGAATTGAAAGAGAGGCTTCCCTCACAAAACCTTCACATTAATGCAAAGTTTCAAATACGTCCATCTAAATACAAACATTCTACTGCAAATATTTCAATGCAGCACTTATCATTTTTGTGTCTTCCTTGGTTTCTCATGGAAACTCAACAACCTGCCTACACAGCCTTTTAGCTTCTTCCTCCCAACCAGCTTCTTTTTTTAAATCCATCCAAAGAAAAGTTTGAAGACTGCAAAAGTTTCAGTGACAACCACATTCCTACAACTGTCATAAGTCATGAACGAATTCGGGTAGATAGAAGACCCGAAGTGATTTCCTCAGGAAGAAAAAGAGACAGAACTGCTGCCGATGACTATGTGGTAGCCAAGAGCCTGACCACTCAGCCCTGACATCTCCAACTAGTCCCAGGGCAATTAACTCTCTACCCGTGCATACGGTGTGTCAGGGGAATACAAGGAGGGGGCCAGGGAACAAAGGACAAACAACCACAGCAGCCCAGGCTCAGCAGCCCTGCTGATCAGGAAATAACTTCTTAAAGCTTCCTTGTTCCCAAGAGATCAGTTCACACCAGCTCTCGCTTAATTTTCCCACTGTAAAAGAGCTTATACACTCTTAACTAAAGTTAGAAACTGTGACTAGGAGAAACAGTGAAATTCTCTTAGGAAAGTGGTTTTCAGCTGTCTCCTGTTTTGAGACGCCACTGGAAGTTTCCCAGTGAGGTACAGATCCCTGCATAGGCAAATCCAAGCGTACAGGGTTCCCATGATATTTTTCCTGTCACCTTTTGGAGACCCCGTCGAGGCAGCCTGACAGTTTACAGCTTCACCTGAAGCCTAAGGGCAGCAGCACCTTCCAGCCAACCGAAGGAACCGGCAGGGCTGCAGCTGACCCGCCCGGGAAGGGACGAAAGGATCCCCCAAAGGTCGCCGGTGGGGGAGACGAGCACAGCCCCGCTCCTCAGCCGA
>NW_010098522.1:0-11103 GCF_000699245.1 Pterocles gutturalis
CGGGAGAGCAATGCGGAGCCAGAAGAGAGACCGAAACTGAAAGCTACTGGAACCAGGAAGTGAAGGGCTGATCTACCGGAAGGGTCCTCACCTATATACTGGGTATGACGGGTATGTTATGGAATGAATTATTGATCAATCTGGTTCTCAATCTAGTAACCGTAGAACGAATCCTGGGCTAACAGCCAGTGCTGGGCCCTCCCCGCCTTGTCTGTGAAGAGCAAAGAGGCTCAACGACCTTGAAGTATCCTAGCAATAATTATATAAACGTTCATTTGTTATCGGCTTTTCTCCTAAGCATAAATCCAAAACATAGCTTCTTGCTAGCTATTTGTGAAGAAGAGAAAAAAAAATTAACAGAGTTAACTTTAAGCAATCTGTGCTTAACCCAGGACACACACACCAAAACACACACCATTTGGGGGCGCTTTCCTGCGGGCTTTTATAGCCGGTCCAGAGAAAGACCATTGGGCCGAGGGTTTCCATGGCAGCAGCATGTCCAATAAGTCCAGCACCCCTCTCAAGCATGCCCATGGGGTACACCCGCTTGCTGCATGCTCCCTCGTGGTGCACCACACATGTCCCAGCATGTGATTGCGGTCTTCACGCCACACCAGACTGGCTTCAGCATTCAATGTCAGTGGTGGGCACAGTTCAGTTTCCAAGCAATCTTTGAGACAAGTGTCCCGCTGTTCAGTCTCTCACAATTACCCAGTCTGGTTCTTTGTGATGGGAAACAAACCCCTGTGCCAGTAAAACCATGATTTTGACCAGAGACAAACCAATAAGGGTGCTGCAGTACCACTATCAAGTATGTAGTCACAGCTTTGCTCTTTTATCTCTTGTCCATTTCTTTCCTCAACATCGCTCACATTAGTTCTCTAAGTTCCCTCCAGCCAAATAGCTTTGTCTTTCCCATTATTTCCCTCATTTATCCCAGTTGCTTCATCTATTTTCTTGACTCTCAGATGCTCATCAGACTTTCTGTCAGAGTTCCTTCCCTAACTCTCATTTCTTTGAATCCTTCACGGTTTAAATCTTGTTTCCTTTGGTGTTCAGAACACAATTCTCCTCCCCGCCATCTGAGTAACCAAAAAACCCTCACAAGCTCTCTGCTCGTATTTTGAGTGCTATGTCCTTCCTTGGTGGGTAACAGCTGGAAGCTTTTGGGAGTATTCAGAGCTTTTATATGATTGCATATGTTCAGTAGAGACTACTGGAAGTGTCAAACAACAGTTATTTCAAAACCTTATAACTACAGAAAGTTTGTACACATTTTAATGTGGTCTGTATGAGCTTTTTCACTGACAATGAGATTATGATTTTCTTGAGTTTGACAAAGACCTCAAAATTCAAAAATATTCCAATTTCCAAAAATATTGTCTACAGTATTTTTAATTCCAGTGAGATGTTGTCTTCCTCCTCCTGCCTTCCACAAGTCCAGCCTGAATATAGTAAGTATTAGAAATTTTACATGAAAAAAGTAGTGTGTTTCAAACACCACAGAGAGAAAGTTTCAGTCCAAACTCAAAAATTGAGGAAATTATGGACTAAACTAAACACTAAACCCGGAAGTGTTTTTATGGAAGCTATCAGGCAATTTTAGTAACAAGCAACAATACCTGTTCCATGTAATGAGCCTTCAGTTTTAGTTTCATGAGGCTGATAGCTCACTTTAAATACTGAACATACATAGGAAAGTAGTGTTTTATTGGATAGAAGTATAAAATTACTCGCATTGCTTTTTTCTGGTCTTTAGCTGGAGTAATGTGAGTTGACAGGGTGAGTACTAAGCTAGTTACACTCAAAGTGTAATTGTTTGGCTTTTGCATATAAAGAACTGACATAAAATATTTTTAATTTACAGAAGTGTTCTAATGTTGAGTTCTTGTGCAACATCTTTGTTGTGAATTATCAGAGCAAGACCTGATTGAGAAGTAGATGTTTATCAGAAATTTCTGTTGGGGTCTTGCCTTTATATCAATCCTCTGGAGCATATAAGGGCAGTTAAATATGTAGTAATTATCATTTGAAATAATCCCTTTTGGCTGGATTACAGGGTAGGTTTCATCTCACTTAATTCCATTTGCCTTGTCTCAGATAGCTAGACTCCCTGAGCAAGAGAGAACATAACACACCTTTGTGACTGAACTGAATTTGCTCCCTGATTAGCAGCTTGTTTCGTATCTGCTGTTATATTTTGTTTCTCTCAGTTTTCTATATGAGGTCATGAGTGTGTGTCTGCACTTACAGTTCAACATAGAAGGGGCTTGAGTATTTGATGTAGTTTAATTCATTTTAATCTGAACAAGTTCGTCATGAACAGTAGAGGGAACTCAATAGATACTACCTCAGACTTGTATACTGTCTCAGTTATGACAAGAAAATTGTTGATCATACAGAGTCTCAGTCTGAATATCCATGGTCGTTTCCCTCAAACAATGAGTCTTGGACATTTGGACCACCTGTAAACTCAGATAACTGGATCTCTTATGACTACATCCAACTGTCCTGGCATGCTTGAGACTGCCAGGCTGGTCAGGACAGGAATATGCCTGCACAACAGGACTTGGTCAGAAAAAAGATTCGTGTTCTGTAGTTGATTTCACTGGGACTGAATGACACCTAAAAGCCCCGTATCGTCAAAGGCTGGACTTAGTTGTTTTCCATTGATAGCATTTATGGATGTCAGAATTGTCATTTGAAGGAGTTTTAGGCTAGTTGCCTCAATTAACCAAATACCTGAGCAGAAAGACTTGAGATTTCCAAAATCAGGAAAGCAAGCCAGAATCCTGTTCACTAATCCATGCCAACAGAAACAGCTTTTGGCCAACAGAACTACAGTTCACGTCCTTCCAAACCTGACATAACAGCTCTGTAGTTGGATGTGCCACTTAGAGACAAAGTTGGTGCACGTGGTGGCCTGTGCTGGCTCGGGGGTGGTTGGCCGAGTACCATGGACAGGGGCTGCCCAAGGCTGGGAGCTCAACAGCGTTGTGGGAAATGATCTTATAAACCTGAATGGTTGGTGCCAAATCAGCAATTATTAATTCCATGTAAGGTAGATAAGCCCTCCTAAGCTTCTTCTCATGGGCTTTCCAGATCCAGTTCTCCTCTGCGATTGTGTTTGGTCCAGAGGCAAAGGCCCTTAAAATGCTGTTTGATAGATAATCACTCCTGCATGAAAACTTTGAGAAAGCGCAGCAGGTGTTCATGGAGTCCTCTTTGAGAGCGTTTCCCACTTTGTGCCGAGAAAACCCTTTCTAATGCCTTTTTCTGTTGAATGAATTTCAAGAAGTCATGGCCTGGGCTCTTTAGAGGATACTTTATTTGAACACAGTGATGCTGTGATCTTAAGCAGCTTTGTCCTCAACTGGTTTTATAACTTCATGTGAGCTGACTTGTGGTGGAAGCATTGACATGCCTTCTTCCAGATGTGTATCCAAATATATTGTTTTGTTACAACCATAGTATTCAGACTACTGTTTGGCTGTGGTTACCCATAGATGGCTGTTGTTAGCAGCCTGCCCTCACAAAGGTTATGGAAAAAAGCATGTGGGTTTTTTTCCTATCCTGAAATATTTCACTAGTGGTAGTTGACATCATCTCCTTGCTTCAGACAAGACCAGATATGAAGAAAAGAAAAAGATTATATATTTAGGTCAAGAAATCAGCGTTAAATTAATATGAGAGACTGAAGACTATTCCTATTTTACTCTGAGGATACTGCTTTTCTGAAATGTACAGTGCTACCCATGTTGAAGGTACTTGAAGAACTACTAATGGTTACTCTCAAGAATCTGTAATTTCTTGGGATGTTGTCAGTGTGAATAGGACAACATATGTTTTGTCCTTGATTTATGTGTTCTTCCACTATGCTGCACTTCTAATTGTCAGGAAATCAGAGGAGTGTTAGAACTACTCTGTCCTTTGTGAATGGCATAGTGGAGAGCCACATGCTAAGTCATAGTGGACCCAGGGGGAATGATCCATACTTGACCACTGTAATCATTGCATGGGCTCTGACAAGGGTGCCTGAAAGTGTTATTTTTCTCCAAGGCGGTGGGGCAGGGAGCTATGATATGACAGTGGTGATGTTGGCTTTTGAATTAAACACATGGATGACTTAGGGTAGAAGTAAATTTCCAGGAAAATTATTTATAGCTAGGTTGCTAGTTTTTCCTTCACTCCCATGTCATGTTATTTTGCATTTTCAGCAATAATTCAATTTACCATTTGAATTCTATAAATAAAAAGTTATTTTTTGAACTGGCTTGTCTGTATACCAGTGCGTTGCCCAGATGTTCAGGAATATATTGATTTATCATGTGTTCTCAGCAGCAGTTTTTTACCTGCAAAACTGAGGGAGAGCATGGCAAACATCAGTGTTCTGACATTACAAGAATGCTTAAAGAATATTGAATTATTAAAAATAAACTAAACTGGTTTCCTTGTATTGGCAGGCAGATTCTCAGCTATTGACATCACTTTAGACCTGAGGCTGTGATTGCATAAACAGATTGCTGTGGAGTTACAAAAACTGCTCCCTATCAGGTGATGGTGCTACAAATACTGTTCCTTCTGAATGCGAATGTCCCTTGGAACAGCTGCTGCTGCTCCTGCATACAAGCACAGTGTGTATGCATCATGACCCAGTGGGCGCAGTTCTGTCTTTAAATGTTCTAAACCGGGATGGTTCTTACCAGCAGGAAAATTTTCTTTCAAACTAGGCTAAGACCTGATGGGCTCGATTGCGCTTTTGTTTGTCCTACTGACATGAATAGGAGATAACTCTTGACGTGTGTGTGAAACACACAAATAGGTCCCAGAACTCTTAAATAATACGAAGTGTAGGAGTCTCTTTCATAGTTATTTGCCCATCACTTGTGATGTTCAAGCAAACAAAGCCACAATGATCTTGAAAATTATGTTAATATTGAAAAAGTAATCTATATTTTTCCTACATGGTTGTATTGACATTTACTGACCGTTTTTCATTTCAAAGGTACCATGATCATTCCCTTGAAACACAGGAGCTTTTTTAATGTAAATGCTCCAAAATCTTTAGAAAAGTTCACTAAAAATAATCAGGGTAGCACAGTGCTGCTTTAGCTGAAGAGCTGATTTTTCAATAATGTTCTTTCATGTTTATTTATAAGTTTTTTAAAAGTCTTAAAATCAAAATCTGATTGATGGATTATCCTGTGAGAACCACAGACACATTAATGTACATGATGAAATGCAAGTAGATATCTTGCTGTATTCTTCATATAGATTACATAGCACTGTGGTTTCTCCAAATACAGTGGATTTATTTTTTTTTTTTGGCATTTCTACTCTTCCCCCCACTGTTGTGTTCCCAACGAGAACCATATTGTGTTTGGGGACTTTTTTATATGTTATAATAACTTGAAAGAATTTTCAACCTATGATCTTTTTGCTGCTAATGAAGAACATTGGTTGCTACATTTTCAGAAATGATTTCATTTTTGGTCTTATTTTTCCAGTCAAGTGAAATTGAGAGAGCTTTCAAAGAAAATAAAATTTCAGTTTTTAATTTCTTCTCCTTGATGATTCACATCTTCTTTATACCACCATTACTGTTAGCAGATAAGATCCAGCAAATCAAAATGGTAAAGACAGCTTTGCTTTTACAAAGCAGTATTTTTACTGTAACAGGCATTAAGCTTTCCTTTGGCATTGCTTTGCAGTGGTGTAGGCTTTTATGTGTGTAGGCCAGTGAAAAGATAGCTTCTGCTGCCTTTACTTGTAAGAAGTTTGGGAAAGCATTTCCTTCCTTTTTCAAATAAGCAGAACAAAATGCCAGTCCCTCCTTGTCCTCCTGCGATATTGCTGTTTGTTCCCATGTCCCACACGATCCACTCCGTTGGTCCGGAATGTGGAGCTGGGCTGGGTTAAATTCACTGGTTACCTATTTTTGGTGGGTCAGTTGGACTTTTTTTAGTTCTTGATCAGGTTATTCATGGACATGTATAAACAGCTCGAGCAGCACAAGAGTAAGCAGCTCCCTTGAGCAGGAGAGGGCCATCATCTTCTAGTGATGGCATTGGCTTTTTCAAACTGGGAGTGAAATTCTTGCTCCAGTGACTGGGCTGAAACAACTTTGTTTTCTTCTTGCTGTTACAGGCCTGTGGGTTGATCTTGTGCAAGGCAGTTTTGACTCCGGCTGTTTCAATATGACCACCCTTAAAGTCTTGTGGTATTATATTTACTGGGTTGTTTTTTGGGATTTTTTTTAATTATTTGTGGGCAAAATTATATACTCACAATGTTTTCTTGAACATACATGGAGAAGATGTGAGGCTTCTCCCCCTTGTGATCTGAATTGCATTGTGCTGCTTGAGGGAGAAGCAGCAGGGCCCTTTCTGCTGGGTAGCGCCAGGTTGCAGAGAGCTGGAAAGCTACTATGTTTCCTGAATTATTTCTCAGGGGTTCTATTAAAGACTGTGTAGAGAAAGATGGGAGAAAATCTGAGTTTAATGTTTTTCTTCTCTTTTTTTTTTTTTTTTTTGAAAAAAAGGAGGAGAGATGAAATGTTCACACTATTCAACATTACACACCTTACTTAGATATTTAAGAAGCTAATTTCCTTAGGGCCACTGGATAGTGGACAGATACACTTCTTGAGAGAACCTTACAGAGCAAAGCCTGGTTTTTATTCATTTACTTTAGGAGACTAGCCAGATAATCACTTAGGAACCTAAAGCCAGCTGATACCTAGAGACAAGTGCTGGGAACGAAGTGTGGAATTCCTCTAAAGCCTGCCAAAGAACCTGTAAATGCTTTCAGAATAATGTCGCAGTGCATAATAGGCATAATATTTGTATTAGAGTGCGTCAGAGAGACGGTGGGTTGGATGTCCACAGGAATTAATACACCTTTTTCTAAGTACTCAGATATGAAGCAGGTTTAAGGTTGTTACAGGATTACTTTCCTGTATCAGACTGAAATGTGACAGTCCAAAAGATATTAGTGTGTGCTGTGAGACACAGATTACAATGAGGTTCTATTTTATTTGACATTTAGCTCTTCCTTATGTAATTTATTTAGCAGCAATGGTATTTGAATGAAATCTCATTGCTGAAGATAAAGGAAATTTGACACCCTTTCTTTGAATACACTTTTACTCAGGTGTTTGAGATGTAAAATACAAGGAGAGTGAAGCTCTCAGGAGAGTGAAGCATTACAGATGTTGGTTGGGAAAGAAGGCAAAATTCCCTTCCTGTCATGCTGATTACCATGCTTAACCTATCCTATCCCCTCAGACAGGTTCCACCTGTGCTCAGTTTGCCTCCTAAAAAATAGAGGTATTGTTGGCCATTGGAACTGCGAATACAGTGGCGGGTTCATTGGTTCCTGCCTTTTTGTGGTGTGGTTTTGTTTCTGAGCATGGTGCAGCTAGCACTGTACTGGCTGGAGAGTTGTGGAATATTGGTCCAAGGTTATGTGTATGACTGGTGTTCTCTGTGTCAGAATTACTGTGCTTTAGGTCCCAAACTAAAGCTTTTATTGTAGCAATCTTTTTTTCCCTTAACAAAAGGTGACATAAAAATGGCAGCTGACTCTCTACTTCAGGCTTTTACTTTGTATTGCACTTAAAAACAAAAGCCCCAGACTAAATTACCTTGAAATGAAAATTGTGTTTATTAGTGCTGTATTCATGTCACCCTCTATTCTGCCAGGCCTCCTCCTTCCAGTGAGACAAGTAATATAACATGAAATCCTGCTTTCCAGCACTGAACGCTGATCAGTCACACAGACTGTAACAAGCAGCCATCACTTGAGATCTCATGTTGGGAGATTTAACAACAGATTCAAGTGGCATCTGGAGTACTTAAGTGAACATCAGCCTTGATTAAATAGATTGTGCCTTTCATTAGTAAAACCAACAAGTAGCAGAGGACTGGTCTTTGTGAATCTGTTTTATGAAATTAATGTGAATAAATCAGGATTTCTCATTATAGTCTTGACCTCAAAACACTGTGACATGCTTACCAGGCCTATGGAGGTGTGACAGTGACCTTTTTTGTCAGTGCAGTCAGTGAAATTTGTTTGCATGTACGTTGATGAGATTTCTTGTAATGACTGCCTCTTCTGGTGTTCTAGTTAATTAGTGTCCTTAATGAAGCTTCTGTTTCGTGGAAGAGAAAAGGTAATTTATGACCCTGCCTATGACTTTCTATGGAAGAAACTGCTTCCTTGATGTTTGTGAAGGTCAGGGGGGGAGGAGTGGCCATAAGCTAATAACTGCTGGAAACTGTCCAAATGAAAGGCCTGTCCCTCTTCAGCAAGAAATCTGTTTTCTGCTATACTACCAGAAGCTACCATAATTTAGGTAAATTAGGTTGTCTATATAGCTCTTCTACTATAATTCCCTCTCTTGAAAATAAAACTTAATGAGAAGTTACTTCAACTTGCTAGGAAGCAATAGACTCATATTGTACACGCTTTTGACATTGCCTGTATGGTTTTTTGTAGCTGTTCTGTAAGACACTCAGAAGTCAGGAACAGAGAGGTGGTGTGTAGCAGTTTGTTTCCATAATGATTAATCCGTTAATCAAATGTTTAGTTTAGCCAGTAGAAGCAAATGTGCTCCTACATTGATATAATCTTCTGTATAGTCTCTCCTCTCTTTGTATGCATGTACCTATTAGCAGTGGAAATACTCAAATTTCCAGTATCTCTTTTATTCGTTGGTTTTCCTACTCTTCAATTATGCATATCGTTCCTTCTGCTTCTTATGAGATCATTGCAAACTGTGTTCTTCCAGCTTACAGAAAGAGTTCTGTGGTCAAATGCGTCATTTAGGCCTGTTTAAGGTAAGAAACCACAGGTGTTGCTCACATTTTCATATTCCTTTATTTGGCTTCAGAAATTTCTTGTGGCTGTTCCTCTTTTGTTTACTTTCCGAGAACGACAACACTAGTTGTGATTTTGATTGGATTGACTTTTTGCTCTTCAAAGTTCAGGCTAAAAAGATGCTTTCCATTGAAACTCTGAAAATGAAAGCAGCAGAACCATTGTTCTTTCACTGAATACTCTTAAGTTGTCATAAACAGTGATTTAAAAAGTGGCTGCTCCCTTTGCAGCCACTGAAATGATATTCTCATAGGAATCAGTGATGAAGGTGAGGTGAAACATAAACTTTTCTCTTCACTTATATAATTATCTTGGACCCTAAACAAGATGACATCATCTGTTGTTTGTAGCATACATTTTGTCATAAAAATAGAATTCTGAAACCACTGTGAAAGTCTGGGCTTTGAAAACATGATTTGAAAGGTCTTGTACAAATAAACAGCAATCCTTTTTTAAACTAATTATACAGACTTGAAAGCATTTATCATGAAGTGGACATGGTTTTTTTTATGATACTGTAAGACCTGAGTTTTGAGAGGGATGTGTGAATGCAGATATGTATGGTTAGATATGTTTATCTGCAGATATGCATCTGTATGCATGATTTATATTTATTTATAAGCTAAAATATGAACACAAGCATACCCAAAACCAAGTATGTTACTGCAAGGTGCAGGGAGGGGAAAAAAAAAAAAAAACAAGAACCAAACTGTTGGACTGCAGAAATTACCTGGAAGAAGTAATTTACACTGCAATAATGCATTTAATCATTTGGAGATTTCCTTATCTTCTGGCTCTCTGAAATTTATTTGCTTAGTCATACTGGCAGGTGCTAGTGGTTGGAAAAGTAAAAGGAAAAGACTATCCTATTTGGAAGGCACAATTCTTTGCACAGGTCTTGACTGGCCTTGGTAGATCCAGAGCATTGGTGACTGGTTGTGCAAGGAAGCCCACAGTAGGAAAGGTGTGAGAGGAAAGGACCATGACAGCCCTTCACACAGAGAAGAAAATAGAGCTGGCCTTTGAGGTCTTCATTCTATAAACTCTATATTCTTCATGTAAATTAGATGAGGAATGTGTACAGGGTATGCTGTGTGCAGAAGGCTTGTTAAAGTTGGCAGTCTAGATTTAAGAAAAAAGGTGATGAAAGAAGACAGAGGAAGTAAATGCAGCAATATCTGATTTCAGCTTTGTAGTGGTAGAGGGCTCTGAGGGCAGGCAAGTTCAGTGTGACCTTGGAAATCCACCTGGGACTCTGGTACCTTGCCATGTCTCTGTTTTACGTTTTACTCTCCAGCTTTATGAAATGTCATGTAATTTAACCCTCAAAGAAGTGAAAGATGACTCTTGAATCTTGTGAGTTTAAACATGTTGATTTTTTTTTCCCTTTTCCTTGCATTTTGCTTTTTATTGGTCACAAGATAGAAGGACATAGAGGATCTGCAACTTCTCCACGGGTATTTATGAATAAGGATTTTTAAGGAGGTGGTAAACACACCTCAGGTTGAACAGTTAGCTCTACAGGTGCTGTTTCCATGCAGCTATTGCTATTTGTAGAGTATGTGAGGTGCATGGAAAGGTTTTGCTTATTTTATTAGTTGGATCATTTCCTTCAAGCATGTTCTTAAATCCCTTTGACTAATGAGAAGTCTATGAAGTGTTTCTTTTGGCAACAGATAATAAAATACCATGCTGGAAATCATCCCCCAAAAAGAAGGCATTCTCAGTGTTCAAGAAAATCCCATCTGTCATGTTCTGAAAATTTCTGTTTAGAGAATGAGTAAAAACTCCTCCTCGTGTTTCCTTCTATAAGGTGGGGAAAGGAAGGGAGGAAAGTAAAGCGAAAGGGTTATCAATGCATGTGGTTGACCCAAAATTAATTTCTTTTCTAATGCTACCATTCCTCGGAGTGACTTTCTGAAGGTGTTACCGTGTTTACATTATAAGCTGGACCAGCTGCCTGAAACAGGTTGTGGTGGTAAATGCCGTTCCCTCCCTCTGACACCACTCAGGAATTCAGGAAGGGAATAAGGGAATTAATTGGGTCTTTATCAGAGGTGGCTGCAGCAGTGGTGTGGGGTACCTTGTTGCTGTAGGGCTCATTGCAGGCTTGGGGGCTAGTTTCCATTCCTGTTTCATTTAATAAACACGTTACAAGGAAAGAAAGTGATTCTTCTAAGGGAAGATGTGGTAGGAAAAGATTGATCAAAGATTTGGTAGGGA
>NW_010098522.1:11114-22269 GCF_000699245.1 Pterocles gutturalis
TGCTGAAAAGCAGCATTAGGAAGAATTGGAAGGTTTTGTGGGGATAGGGCTGTATAGTCTGGAGAGTTTGTCTAGAGATTTATGTAGTTTGGATAAGCATTCTGGCTCTGAGCCTTTCTGTATGTTAAACATGAAATGAGATTAAGGAAGGTGGGAAAGAATAGATTTTATTTTTTTAATGCTCGTACCAGAAATGTTGATTCTTTCTCTCACCACTTCATATTTTATTTCTTTTTGTAGTCACTGGGAGTGAATGCATGTTAGGCAACTTATTTATGTAACTAAGTAAGAAGCTCTCTCACAAGTTGATGTGCAAAAATGGAGCTCTTAGAGGTTCACACAGAGCAGTATTTTGCAGTCTCAAGACTTCCATGGGAAGATGTAAAACACTGCAGTAACATTTATAATGCAATGGTTGTGAAATAATTTTTTACATGTTTGAATCAGCTATAGCTGATTTTGTAAATCTCTTTGAGATTTTCTTACACAGTAGCAAGCAGCTGTCCTTATTTAACTGATAATTGCTGTTTACATTTACTTTTTCTGCTATTTGACCGCAAAAATGTGAATTACTGGCTTTCAGGCTTTTCTGTTGCTTTTGCACTTTGTGCTAACATCAATTTCTTTGGATGAAACAGTGAATCAAAATGCATATATTTCAATTCCACTTTTATTCTCTTCATCAATAAAGCAGCTTGGGTATTTTATTTAATTTTTAACTTTTCCAGTATTTGTGCTGTATGAAAAGTGAAATACTAACCTTCTTCTTTGAGCAAAGAGGATGAGATTAATGAAAATTAATTCCCAGTTACAACTATGAAACAAAATTAATAGCCATAGAGATATGAGTGGTCATTTTGTGAAGAGCAAGGACCATTTCACCTGAAGTCAGCATACACCCGTGTCTTAGTTCAATTTTATTTGGACAGAAATAAATATTTTACCCCTTTTTGTTTGTCAGCCTTTAATTTTATAAGCAGAAGTTTTTCTGGATGGCAGTGATGATCAAAGTGTTAGCACTTCCTGCTTGCAGCATTCTCCCGGGCGTAAGGGTACCAGCCCTATAACAAGGTGAGATGTTTTTTGGACAGGTGATTGGAGCTCAAGATGCCCTTCCAGGACAAGTGGAAGGCTCTAGGAGCAGCAGCCTGGAGTAACAGTGGCCTGGAACTGATCAGAGTTCTGTTGTTTCTCCCCATTTCATAATCTTCACTTGCCAGATTTTGGTGTGAAGAGCAGCAAGGATGCTAATCATTCTCTAGGAGTACGGTAGGGTGATTAGAAAGTTTTGGAGTTTGATGATGTTTTATCAGCACTGCTGTTGAGGAAACAGGGATAAAGAGAGGTGTTGTCCCAAAAATGGAGAATAGGTTGGAGGACGGTGAAGCTGCACACGATGGATGGTGGGTAGTGTTTTGTGGAATGTAGGAATTAGCTCGGGGATATCAGAACTCTTTGATCTGCGAAGTACATCTAGATGTATCAACCTGAATTGCTGTCCATCTGAAATAACTCTTGCTTCTTCAAACTCCAGGTATTGTTACAATGATGACCTGAACTTTTAAAATCGTGTCTGGTCAACCAATTTCTGACAATGTGACTTCCATGATAAACCAGAGATGGTCTGTAGATTTGTTTGTTATTTTGCTTTAGGGTGTGTAAACAGTTAATAGGAAAAATATTTATTCTGTTAAATTAAGTGTCAAAAACCAGTGTGATTAATCTAGCAGTGTTGTTCCACTTGGGCATGATGTGGGATTTTTTTTACCCCTCCCCCGCTTTTTGAAAACAAAACTGATACCAGCTCAGAAGGAAAAAAAAAAAAAAGAAGAAAAAAAGATAAAGGAACATAATGTTTGTAAACCCAGGTTTTCCAGAGACTGGAAATAAGGCTGACAGTGGTCAAAGTTCAGGGGGGAAAAAGGTTGGTGGTGTTACTCATTTGAAGATTCCTGACATGAGGGGAGAGAGATTTTAACTGAACCTCTGCTATAGTATTAGTATGTAATGTACTTGCTAGGAAAGTAATTTCAATTCAAATTGTAAGAAAGTATCATTATGTTCACTGTTAGTGTATGTTCCTTGTTTTCTGGGGGCTCTGATACCATACTGCACAGAACTGAACCTAAACTCAGTTGCAGCACTCCTGCAGATACTTGAAGGTTTTCTCAAAAGTCAGATTATCAAGTGACGTCAAATGTGATGTCTAGAGCTAGTAGAAGCTCCGACCTCATAGAATCATAGAGTCATAGAATGGTTTGGGGTGGAAGGGACCTTAAAGATCATCGAGTTCCAACCCCCCTGCCATGGGCAGGGACACCCTCCACTAGACCAGGTTGCTCAAAGCCTCATCCAGCCTGGCCTTGAACCCCTCCAGGGATGGGGCATCCACAGCTTCCCTGGGCAACCTGTTCCAGTGTCTCACCACCCTCACAGTAAAGAATTTCTTTCTAATGTCTAGTCTAAATCTACCCTCTTTCAGCTTATACCCATTACCCCTTGTCCTCTCACTACACTCCCTGATGCAGAGTGCCTCCCCATCTCTCCTGTAGCCCCCTTCAGGTACTGGAAGGCTGCTATAAGGGCCCCTCTGGAGCCTTCTCTTTTCCAGGCTGAACAACCCCAACTCTCTCAGCCTGTCCTCATAGCAGAGGTGTTCCAGCCCTCTGATCATTTTTGTCTCCCTCCTCTGGACCTGCTCCAACGGCTCAACGTCCTTCTTGCATTGGGGGGCCCAGAGCTGGATGCAGTACTCCAGGTGTGGTCTCACGAGAGCAGAGTAGGGGGGGAGAATCACCTCCCTCGACCTGCTGGCCACACTTGTCTTTATGCAGCCCAGGATCCGGTTGGCCTTCTGGGCCACAAGCGCACACTGCTGGCTCCTGTTCAGTTTCTCATCTGCCGATGCCCCTAAATCCTTCTCCTCAGGGCTGTTCTCTATCCATTCTCCCCCCAGCCTGTATTTGTGCTTGGGATTGCCTCAACCCATGTGCAGGACCTTGCACTTGACCTTGTTGAACTTTATGAGGTTTGCATGGGCCCACCTCTCAAGCCTGTCAAGGTCCCTCTGGATGGCATCCCTACCCTCCAGCGTGTCGACTGCACCACACAGCTTGGTGTCATTGGCACTCCATTCCATTGTCCATGTCGCCGACAAAGATGTAAGTAGCACCAGTCCCAGTACCTGAGGAACGCCACTTGTCACCAGTCTCCATTCGGACATTGAGCCGTTGACCACAACTTTCTGAGTTCGACCATCCAGGCAATTCCTTATCCAATAGGATAAAGAATTGGTTGGATATCCCTGCACAACAGAACAGAATCCTTTATTTGCCTCATTGGTGTGCTATGCAGAAAATCTATTCAAGCTTGTGAAGCACTCAGTATATTGATGAACATCATATCATAGAAAACCCTGCAGGAAATGAAATATTCTGTCTCTCAGGAGGTTTGCACTAAAACATTCTTAGGACCACGCACTGAGAAAGTGCTTTTTAGATGGTATTTTCCAGCAGTTGTTTTGAATGAGGTGGTACTCCGAAGCCCAGAAATAATGTTTCTTAAAATTGATTTTAAATAGTTAAGTTTGCACACAAAATGGGCTGAATTAAGTTTTCTACCTGAATATTAATTTTGTTATTTCTTAAATTTCAACTGCTTGAATTTTGTACTCCTAATGTTCTTTTAACTTCTTTCTAAGTACCCAGAAGTCATTAATTACCTGTGGTAGATTTGTCTTGATTGTGAACTGACTATGCCAGAGCTGCATAGTTCTCTGCGCTGGTTATGGATTCAGTCCACATCACTTACTGAAGGAGTGTTGTATAGGAGTGTCTGTGATACAGGACTGGTTTGGGTCTGGAAGTAATTTAGCTGCTTCCATGCAGAGCCCAAGGTTATTGCTCACAGAGCAGACCTCAGCAACTTTGCTCCAAACTGTCTAACACGAGGAGCTGTTAAACTCCCCTGTCTCCAAATTGCCTCTGCACCATTTTCTTGAGTGTTAGTGTTATCCCAGGATGCCAGTTCTATGTAATTCCCACTAATGGGGTGCTGACCGATAATACAGTCATAGAAACATGCTTGCATTCATACTGAGGATTACCAAAAATGCCATGGTCATAAATGTAATAATCTCGACAACATGGAATAAAATAACCCAAAAATATTTTTGGAAATAAAATGTGATTGTTCAACTGGGTTTCTTGTTTACATAGTTACTGGTAAATAAGAAATTTAGACTCTGCTACATCCACCACCTGTATCTTTGTGTTCATCCAGTACATCATTGTCTCTCCCCTGCCACAACACAGGTGACAAGTAGTCACCAGTGACAGACCTTGCATTGTTAGGTCAAATGAAGCTTGTTCCCCCAAGTATTTCTTTTGTTCTGAATCTATTTTATTCACTTGTTTTATATGGTAAGGAAATAAAAGTGATTCTGTAAACTGCCTTTCTGTCGATCAGGAATTGAGATTTAAGGTTTTTTGTAAATGTGTGTTTGCCTGAGATTTTGGAGAAGGTGAAAAAATGGGGTTGGTGTGTACTTTACTTAGCTATTCACCGATCTAAATTCAGTCTGAAAGGAGAAGAGTCTGAGCATGACACTCATGAAGATGATTTCACTGTGTTTCTCTTTAAGAATTGCTGTAATAAGATGGGATTCTGTGTTTAAAGGAGTTCTCACTGTCACCATGCTGAAGGGAAAAAAAAAATAGAGGGATTAGAAGAGAATTACAGTTAATTTGGAAAGAATCTTTGCTCATTATCTGAGATGAATGAGTAGAGACACAAACCAGCATTTTCAAACAATATTTTGGAGAAGTGTGAGCTCTGTACTTTAAAGGGATTTGTAATGATGTCTCTTCCCGGCACCTTTTTCTCATGGGAAGTCCACTTCAAATGGGAGATATGAACTTGTGACTTGAGGACATTCTTTACTGTTAGATTTGAAAGGAGACTGTATAACCCTAAATTTCACATAGCAGAAGAAATAGTTGAAAAAAAAAAGAATAAAAAGCACATTTAATGAAGTGCTGTATCAATTTGCTTTCTAGTGCTGACTTCGGCTTTGTTTAGCCAGTACTTAAAGAACAGAGTCTTTCACTAATTTGCCCTAACAAGCATAAATTCAGGAGATGAAAGTGAATTCTTTAATGGCACACACATTACTGCAGGGTGGAGTCTATTTGAAACATTAAAGACAAGCTGAGCATGCTGAAGAGCAATAAATATCTGAAAAGTACATCAGGAATTCAGTTTCAGCATCTGCCATGGTGTGATTATGATGTAAAAAATTAGAAGAATATACTCACTATTGTTTTTTTAAGGCAGCTCAGTGAATGAAATGTGACAGATGCGGTTTTTTTTAAAAATCGTTTTGTGTTGGGATGCATCCCTCAGTAGACAAAGGCACAGAGATCTTCATTAATCAGATTTTATTTTCAGGCTGATTTGTATCTTTTGTAGCCAGCACACTATGGTGAGGAGGTTGGGACACAGTAAGAAAGACTGACTTCCAGTTTTGTCTTTTTTTTAAACAGACACACTTCTTTCTGCTTTGCTTTAGTTTAGTTGCTGAACTTAAAGCATAGTGAATTCTTATTGATCCTACTGTTTTCCGCTCTTCAGTCAGTCCTTCCTGAGCAGGGGAGGAAGCTTTTAGTGTACTATTCAGCAACAATTCTGGGTGGTTTGGAATATCGCTAGGAAAAATGTGACTTTCTGTGCTCTTCTGTAGTGCCCTTTAAATCAGTTGTCTTCAAGATTTTAAAAAGCATTGAAGAAAGCTTAAGTTTATATTGAAAAGCACCATTTTCAGTAGCAAAGCTTCTTTACCTTTTTGCCAGTAACATTTCAAACACTACTCAAGTGTCACAGAATGATCTTAATTCTTTTGTGCTGTCTGTTCACTGATTTCATTTCTGACTGTTGAGATGAAGAAAGCAGTGAACTGAAGCACTGAAGGAAGTTGTCACTTTAGCAATAAGTATTGAGAAATGTTATAAGTGACACCTATTTAAGATGTTTTGTAGTGCTTCTTCAAATAATATTTCTTCTATTATGAGACTTTTTCACACGTGGTCCCTTATTTTGGGAGAGGAGCGAACACTGTTAGTACACTTCCAGGTGAAGAAGCTATGTGAGAATTAAAAACAGCTTAACATAGGAAGAATATAGATAGAGAAACTTGTATTTTTTGTTCTCAGTGTAGCTCTTGCATGGTATTCCCCAAGCACACCTTATGCTACCTGTTGGAATAAACAGTGTTTGAATTTTACTGAAAATTGGATGGCTACCTAAGTGCCACTTTTGGCAGCACACTTTGGTTCCTGCAAAACCTTCTGTGAGAAGTGATGTGAAACACCAGTGGTAGTATTACTCTTTTCAGTGACTGTCCTTCATCTTTCTTTTGTTGCTTTTCTGTTCTTCAGGAATATAGTGTCTACCATTCTTAGAAGTCCATACTTACTGAGCATAGGCCACAATATATGAATTTTGGACACTGGCTTTTGGCTTTTAAGTAGCAGAAGTAACTTGGCATGCACCCTGAAATAGTTTTAACTCTGTATAAGCTTCCCTGCTGAAGTTCTAGCTTGAGTGTGTTTAGCTTCCTTAGCAATTGCAATGCTCTTATTTCAGGGTGCTAAACTGGGCCCATACTTGTCCAGCATAGCATTTTAGAGAATGAAGTTGAGCTTTAAAAAAAAAAAAAAAAAAAAGAACTGCAATCTTGGGAAATATTAGCACTCATCATAGCAACAACATGTTATTACATGAGAACAAAAGATCATTGATGAATGTTTGTGCTTTACAAAGACTGTGTTGAAGTCTGTGGGATATAGCAACGTTGGAACTTTCAATTGGCACAGGAATTTATCTTTTTTTTTTTTTTAATTTCTCTTATTATACATAATGCTGGGAATTCTTATGTTTCCTCTTTTTTACTTCCAGAGAATCTTGCTTCTTGTTTAAGATAAATATAAACATTATGAAGTGGGGCTTTTTTTCTTTTTTTTTTTTTTCTGGAAAAACAAAAAAAAAAAAAAAAGGCAGTCAGTGAGAATCTATCATTTGTTCACTTCAAAACTGATAGGTTTCATCCTCGAAGGTTTACTGTTGTGCTAAGATGAAATACTGTTGATGACTAAAAATGCTCGGTATGTGAACACTTCTACCCCACCATATGTCCTTTTGCTGCTGCAGTGTTAGTCCATTTGTTAAGCAGCCCAGCTGTGTTACTCCTTGATTGTCTTTACTTTCCACATAAGGCAGGAACACCAAGGCAGTGTGCTTTTTTTCCATAAACACCACAAAAGTGCTTGAATGCAGTCAACAAAGATCCTATTGGCATATAGCAGAAACAAAAAGTTTCATATCAAAAACTTCCCTCAGAGTTTTTTTCTGCCCCAGGTGCAAAGGCATAGAGTCTGACAATCAAAATAAGCTGGGTTTACTAAGACTGAATCTTGATTGCATTTTCTTCTGAACTCACATTGGACTCAACAGTGTTTCCTGCTCTGAATGCTGAGTTCGTTCTCAAGGCTTAGCTTTTTGGCATGAAAAGGAGATGCTGGAATTCCAAACTCATGTGCTGTGTGTAATTGATAATGATTGATAAAAGACAGCTAGCACCTGCAGAGCCCTTCTTTGTGCAGGGTAAATAGGTGTCTGAGGAGTTCAAGAAAGGGAGCTGCAGAAATTATCTTTTCCATTCTGCAAAGGTTGGTTTGTGTTTCCCTCTTTGTACCTTCAAAGTCAGGATTAGTATTGTTTACACAGACAGTAGGCTTACGGTCATGATGATTAATGGGGAGGGAAAGGCCTTGAAATCCAGCACATCTAGCATGTGACCAGCCCAGATTACCCAACCAGCTCACAAGTAGAAGGGCTAAGGTATTGCTTGTTAACTTGGGAGTCTTGCTAAGTTTCCCTAGTGTAATCCTAAATTTAAGGTAAATTTTTTCTGGCTTCTGGCTCACTGTAGCTATAGTTTCTTGACTATGGATTAATCTTCAATTTAAATTCAGTTTAATTCAATTTAAATATTCTGGGAGGGACTAAATATATGATTGTAGGGAGTAAAGTCAGAGACAGACTTCAGAGGTGCATGATTAAAGGACAAGAGGCAAGACATGGGCACTACCTGAAATAAAGGAAACCCAATTTAAACTTAAAAATCAAAGCAAACCAAACCAAAGAACTTGTGAGGGTGACTGAGCAGTGGCAGGTTACCCAGACAGGCTGTGCAGTTTCCACCTCTGGAGAAATATTCAACACCCAGCTGGACAAGAATACTAAGCAACGCACTCTGGATTTCCCTGGTTTGAGCAGGGGAATGAACTAGGCAATCTCCAGATGCACCGTCCAACCTCATCCAACCCGTGATCCTCTGATTCAATTTTATTGCTGTTGTAAAGTGCTTAGATGCCTAAGCATGATAAAGCTATTATTAAAAAGTTTAAAATACAATTAAAGATGAGTCTTCTCTGAAATTATGTGTGAAGTATTTTATCGGGGGCTAGAAGAGACACCTAATCCTTAAAAACAGAGCTTAATTTCTGCCCTAAAACCAACCCACTTCTCTTTTCCTGGAGTATCAGTACTCAGTGCAAGAAGTCATAGCTGGGAGTTGGCTGTAAGCCCATTGGAAGTAATTCTTTAGTATTTCCATGGGTAGTGTCCTGCACTGGCATGATGCTTTTGAAGATCCTTTTTCATCTCACAAGAAAATCTTGCTGGCAAGCTCGCCTCACATCCTGCTCCTTGAAAAATGAAGTTCTGTGGGCCAGTGTGGAAGTCTCTTCAGAAAATACCTTTAAAATGCTAGAAATCTAAATTCTTAAGAAAAATATGTAACTTCATGCATACGTTGGAAGAATATTATTCAGTCTTACAGCCTATATTGATTCAGTTAAGAAGCAGCTGACTTAATTCAACTCAATATGTGTGTCCATTATAACATGTCATCTTAATTCGGGGCTACCACACATTCTCTTTTTCCACAGGAGTTAATCTTCATGAAGCACCAAGGGTGAATGGTCATCTTCTAAAATCATCTTGTTAACCTTTTATTTTATTTTTGTTTTGTCTTTTTCCCTTCTCCTGTCGTCCTTTCTTCCTTAATTCTTTCTTTCCTATTTTTTATTTCTTTCCTTTTTTTTTTCCATACTTCCATGCTTTTAGTCAGCTTGCAAAATAGTGGTCTAATGCTGGAGTAGATTTGCTCATTTCTTAATAAGGTATTTCAATTACATATTTCCTTTTAATGAGGAAATGTTTTTACTTTTTACTATATAAGCTTTACCTAGCTTGTTGTACATTGGTGTTACTAATTTTTTAAACCGTGGTGGAATATAGTGTATTTAAAGTGTGACGGCTGCAACATAAAATAATGATTAAAACAATTATGACTAATTTTGTAAAGCTTTTATAACGCATATATGCAAGCCAGATTTCAGTTCAGATAAAAAAAAAAGGCATTCAGCAGGTTAACTGCTGATAGAGTCAAGTGAGAGCCTGTTCTTTCTTTGCAATCAGGAAAATGGTAAAGAAATATCACAAAAGAAATGTTGGAAGAGGCGCAATCCTGATGTGCTCCTTTGCCTTTGGTAAGGCTTGTGCACTGCCACAGGTGTTGTGTGGCATGTATAAAGGACCAGCTTTTGCTGAAACAGGGGAGCAGATTAAAGCTGCTTTATGCTCTTTGACCTTGCTGTGTGCTGCTTTTTAAAGACAGAAACACCAGGCAAAAATCATGGTAGAGGAAACGGGAAGAGAAAATTCCTCTGTAAAAGGTTTCTCTACAGTCCTGGACTTGGTATATGTTGTCCGTCTCTTGGGAGGAGGCTGCGTTTCTCTTTGCTTCAACCTTAGGGACACTGAGAACCACTCGGAAGTAGACTTTAGGGAAAGGAGATGCATGTGTGTGTGAAGTTGAAACACTTCCAGTTAAGGAGCCTCAGAATAGAGAGTTACAGAAGCAGTGAACACACAGGTACCTTTCCCTAGAAAATGAGAAGGAGGAGAAGAACTTGCTACTCCCTCAAAACCACAATCACAACCTGCTTCCAAAGTGAATAATTGGGCTAGTTTATGCTTTGTGGTTCCTATGCCTGCTTTATTGCCGAGATGTTAGCAACAGTCAGGTTCTGAGAACCAAGAATGTTTGTGTTCTTTGTGGATCACTTCAGAATATCTGCAGCACAAATGACTGCAAATGTCATCAAGACTTCAAAACTTTGAGGCATTTTTCCAGACTGTTGGTTGATTGAAGCTCTGCTCTGAGTCCAGAGCTGGCAGCCTGTTCCACTTAATTTTCATGTAGTAATCGTCAATGAAAGAGCGTTTCTTTGCTAGCGGTCCCCAAAACTAAGGTTATTGTTCAAGACAGACAATTAGGTAGAACAGAATAGTAATCATAACGTGGATCTAAAAGCCTCTCTATTGTGCCAGGAATGTCAGAGTTACAAATCTCTTCCAGTATGTCCTGTGGGCTTTTGTGGACAGTGGAAACTATTGCTAGGCTGTGCCGTTTAAGAACATAGTGTTAACCATGGAGTTTTAATGGACTGATTAAAATAATAAGTGTCAAAATACACGTGTGCTGCCTCTTCAGAATTAAAATAGCAGCAAAGGCATGTTTTTGTCCACTAAGTAAGGAAAGGATTGGCTTGATGATCCTTATGGATCCCTTCCAACTTAAGATATTCTATGCTTTTTGTTTCCTGGTGAGCTTGACCTTGATTTTTAAATTAGATGTACTTCTAAATTACAATATGCTGCTGTTGCACCCATTCAGT
The DNA here is from genome assembly GCF_000699245.1 of Pterocles gutturalis. Taxonomy (NCBI): domain Eukaryota; kingdom Metazoa; phylum Chordata; class Aves; order Pterocliformes; family Pteroclidae; genus Pterocles; species Pterocles gutturalis. The sequence continues at coordinate 21,917 of NW_010098522.1, forward strand.
TATAACCCTTCTGCATAAATCTTAGCTTTGGATTATATTGTGGGTCTGAAAGTAGCATGCAGAAGTTTCCATATACTTCTTGAGCTACTAAAATATTGCATAAGACTGAAAGCTAGACTTTAAATAGTGTCAGCTAGCATAAAAACTTCAAATTTACTTTAGCAACACAATATATTTAGTGTTTTTCCAGTTTCAGCTTATAACTTGGATTTATGACGTGTTTCTTTGTGAGAAAGTTCAGTTCTTAGTTAATAACAGTTAATACAAGTTCAGTATTAACGTGGTTAATATGGGAGTCCTGAAAACTAATTTCTTAGCGTGTTTCAGTTATCATAGAATCACAGAATGGTTTG
>NW_010098523.1:0-274 GCF_000699245.1 Pterocles gutturalis
ACTGGGATACACATTTAGCAAAAGCCACTTGGCTAGTCAACACGAGAGGATCTGCCAACCGGGCTGGTCCTGCCCAGTCAGAACCTTTATGTACTGTAGATGGGGATAAAGTCCCTGTGGTGCATATCAAGAATGTGCTGGGGAAGACAGTCTGGATTATTCCTGCCTCATGTAAAGGTAAACCCATTCTTGGGATTGCTTTTGCTCAAGGACTTGGTGGTTGATGCAGAAGGACGGCGAGGTTCGATGTGTACCTCAAGGGGATTTGATGATG
>NW_010098523.1:767-1119 GCF_000699245.1 Pterocles gutturalis
GCTTGCTAGCAAGAGGCTGTGTTTTAGATTTGTGCTCAGAAGAAAGCTGATAAGAAGTGATGTTTTGTGCTGCTGCCAAGGTCGGCAGATGGGTGAAGGTGGTAGGGAGCAAAGCCCCAGTTACTAGCCTAGGATTTGATCTTAGGTTTGGGATTGAGACCCAGAGTGGCCAATAATCTATTCCATAACATAAACGTCATGCCCAGTATATAGGTGAGGACCCTCCGGAAGATCGGCCCCTTTTGGTTCCAGATCTCTTTTGCTCCGGGTCATCTCTCTCCAGGTGGTCACTCTCCCAAGGCCTTCCCTCTCCTCCTCAAGTCATCTCTCGGTCTGGGACACTCAAACTGTT